>NC_091949.1:23174904-23474904 GCF_041260155.1 Ptychodera flava | reverse complement strand
CCTTTTATTCAAAGATGTTTGCAAAAACCAATATGGCCGGCAAACCACGTGACCAATTGAAATGTTTTCCCAAACTTCAAAATGCTAACACAAAGGATGATATGACTCAAATTTTTTTGCTGTTGGAATGTTTGTTCTGCAAAAGAAGATTTTTAAAGATGAAATTGGTATTTGAAAATCCAATAACCATGTGACCGGTCCATATGGTTTTTGCAAACTTGAAAGTACTTACACTAATGATTATATGGGGGAAAATTCAGTTCAAATGCTGCAATGGTTCTTGAGAAGGAGATTTTGGAATATTATTCCCGGGTAATCGCAGGTTTTTCACACACAAAAAAAATATTGCTATCAAACCACATGTCCTATAAAAATGATTTTCACAAACTTGAAAGCAGTTATACTAAAGATGAAACGAGTGAAATTTTAAAGTACATAGTGCATTGGTTCCGGAAAAGAAGATTTTATAGATAAAATTGGGATTTTCGCAAAATCCTATATGGCGGCCAAACCCCGAGACCGATCGATATAAATTTGGCAAACTCAAAGTGTGTACAGTAAGAATGAAAGGAGTAAAATTTCAGTTTAATCGGTCCATTGGTTCTGGAGAACAAGATATTAAAGATTAAATGGGTATTTTAAAAAAAATCAAATATGGTGGGCTAGATCACGTGACTGCGTCCGATTTTATTATCTAATTTCAAAGACCTAGAGCTACGCTTGCTATACACTCAATTTCAAATCGACCAAACCCCTAGGTCACCAGGAGAAGCCATTTTACGATTTTGGAAGAATCCGGCAGGTCACGTGACGAATCGAAATGTGTATGGTTAGGTGCACGAGTACTTATATGTACCTATTAGTTTGAGAAGTTTACATCAACAAATTTTGAGTTCTAGGTTAGCAATAAAAGTCCTGGAAGAACACAAAGAGGAAGGAAAAGAATATTGATGCCTACAAAAACAATAGGGGCCCAGCCCATAAGCTTGGGCCCCTAAAGAAGAAGAAGATGAAGATTTAACTATATTAAAACCAATAGGGGCCAAAGCCACAAGGCGTGGGCCCCTAATTAAAGCTTCAGGCAACGTCGGCGTGGCCCAAGCGGTTGCCATAATTTCAAGTACTAGCACTGATGACAGTATGTGCACAATTTGAGCTGTAAATATTCTTTTTGTAATTGTAAAAAATAATTTTGAACACCATCTCATGGCTACTGTTTGTCTCTCTGGCAATCATATTTTATCTCAAAATCTAACATGGTGGCCAAACCACGGGACCGATCCGAATGCTTTTAACAAGCATGAAATTACTCACACTAAGGATGATATGGGTAACATTTTAGTTTTGTCAGCGTGTTTTTTTTTTTTCTGGAGAAAAGATTTTTAAAGATTAAGTTGTAATTTTCGTACAATTTAAAATGGCGGCCAAATCATGCGACCGATCCAAATGCCTTTCATAAACTTGAAATTTCTTTCACGAAGGAAGAAACGGGTAAAATTTCAATTCACTTAGCATGTTCATTCTGGAAAAGAAGATTTTTAAAAAATGAATTTTGATTTTCGCAAAAACCAATATATCCACCAAACCATGTGACTGATCCAAATGCCTTTTGCAAACTTGAAATGCTCATAATAATGATGATATGGATTAAATATTTTATTCAATCAGTGTGTTGGTTCACGATTTTGTAGACGATTTTGAAGATTAAATTGCGATATTTTCAAAATCAAACCACGAGATTAATCCAAATGCCTTTTGCAAACTTGAAAGAGGTCTCATTTTAGATTATACTTGTAAAATTTCAGTTTAACTTGTGTTTTCATTCTAGAGAAGATTTTAAAAGATTAAATTGCTGTTTTTTGAAATCGAATAGACACATAGGTCATCTGGAGAAGCCATTTTTAGTTTTTTGGAAAATCCAATATAGCCATCAGGTCACGTGACCAATTCAAATTTTATATCCAGGCGCATGAGTAATCATAGGAACCTATTAGCCTGCAAGTTTGAGATGTTTATGTTAAGCGGTTTTTGAGTTCTAGGTCGGCAAAAAAGTTACAAAAGAAGAAGAAGAAGAAGAAGAAGAAGAAGAAGAAGAAGAAGAGGAAGCTTGAACTCCAGTACAAACAATAGGGGCCCAAGCCACAAGGCTTTGGATTCTAAAAACCCTAATGAAACTAGTAGGCGTCAAACGGATAGGCTTGGTTCCCCGATAAAGAATGAAAACCTCATATTGAACCAATAGGGGCCTTGCTGGTACGCCCCTAAAAAAGCAACGAAACCAATAGAGGCCAGGCCGATAGACCTGGGCCCCCAAGAAGAAGAAAGCTGAACTCCTGTTAAAGCAACGGAGTCCAAACCGACTGTGGGCTTGGATACCTAATAAAGTTGAAGTCCAGTGAAACCAATAGGGCCACAAGCCCCTAAGGGGGCTTGGGGCCCTAAAAAGAATTTAAGTTCCAGGCAGCATTAGTGGGGCTCGAGCAGTTGCGACGGTCTCATGTACTTTCAGTAAAACTAATAATATTCTGGAATTTGAAACGTGAACAAAAGCTGTAGGCTTTTGGGCCAGGATACACATTTATTAGGTTACACTATGCAGATACTTAGGTCATAAGTCGTCATATCAGTCGTCAGACCAGCAATCGACTTACTGCTCCAGAGATAGTTCAGTAAAAAAATTGTGCTGGTATCTTTGTTTGAATGGAAGGTCATCCACACTCAGGTAGTGGCTTACACAGATAGACCAAAATGAGATCAGCGTTACAGAATGAGAAGTAATTGAGCTTCAAACCATTGAGTTAAAAGGCCCGCCTGAAGCGTATTAATGGGCTTCAATTTTGCATTACTCAGTATATATATGAAGTTAAGCACCCCAGTTCACTTTGGTTTGCTATCCACTTTGTAGACCATTGACTAAGGTCCCTATGTGCAAAATTTCAAGGTCACTGGCAATGTCGATTTTCTAAACTATTATTTTTGAGAATTTTCTATGACCTTTGACCTGCCCTATACCTCTTCAGCCAAGCCGTGGCCATGTCTTGTTCTTGCGTGGATAAGGAGCTACTACAGCTTGTGTCTATTGAAAAAATACCAGTATTGGACGGAAATTCACACCTTAATTTTACGACAACCCTTTATGAGATCTCGAGAAATAACAATAGGGGCCTACCCGGGCGGCTTTGGCACCTAAGAAGAACAAGAAAGCAGAATTCCTTTGAAGTGACAAAGTCGGCCATCTTTTGTTTGATATACTACTTATATTGTTGAGATACTACTTATATTGTTTGACATGTTTAAAGATACTGAATGAATGGGTGACCATGCATATATTCGACCCTGGTTTGAGAAACGATAAAACGAAACCATTGTGAAAATAAATAATGGTTATGACCATTAATTCATTTTCACAATGGTTTCATTTAATTTGTTGCACGCGGCCTTTTCGAACTTGCAGGGCTTATCAGGCATACTGAGTAGTAGTGCTCCTGACCCTTTATATTTTGATCAGTCTTGTGACCAAGCCATCATCTCAAAGTGAAATTTTATATTCCTACAAATTTGCATAAAACTTCATAAATCTAAACTTTGATAAGATAGTTTTTAGTGCATATTACCTTGATGCTATATAACCATATATATATATGGGTATATAGCATCAATATATATGGTCACCCATTCATTCAATATCTTTACAGCTATTTGTAATATCATCAATAGGTCTTTGCTTTATGGCGAATTTCCAGATTCATGCAAATCGGCACTCGCTCGTCCTCTGCTCAAGAAGACAAACCTGGATCCAAACATATTTAACAACTATCGCCCTGTATCAAATCTTTCGTTTCTTTCAAAGCTTATTGAACATGCAGTTTCTAAACAATTGAATGCATTCTTATGTCACCATAATCTGTTCTCAAAACATCAATCGGCATATCGAGCTGGGTACAGTACAGAAACTGCCCTCCTTAGAGTGCAAAATGATGTATTACGTTCTGTTGATAGACGCAGAGATGTTATTCTGATTTTACTTGATCTATCTGCTGCCTTCAACACAATTGACAATAACATTTTGCTTCACAGATTGCGTTACAGATTTGGTATTTCAGGAACTGTATGGGATTGGTTCAAATCGTATTTGCGGGGTCGTACGCAATCGGTCTGTGTTGAGTCAATTGTGTCGAAGGCACAGTTCCTTGAATGCGGTGTCCCCCAGGGTTCGGTCCTTGGACCAATTCTTTTCAGCTTATACATTGCACCATTAGAGGATATCGCGACCAAGTATGGGCTTAATTGTATGATGTATGCAGATGACACCCAATCTTATATCACTTGTGAGGGCGATCGTGTCCCGATCGATGTTATCGAGTCTTGTGTGGAGAATATCCGAGGTTGGATGAGAGAAAATATGCTGGTTCTAAATGACAGGAAGACAGAGATTGTACATTTCTCATCTAAATTCAAAGATGTCGGCCCGGTAACTCGTTGTGATGTACAGTTTGGTGATGTCACCATACAGCCTTCGAACGCAGTTCGTAATCTTGGTGTTACCATGGATACAGTCGGAAGTATGTCGGCCCATGTTGTTAATGTTTGTAGGTCAGCTTCCCATGCATTATGGAAGATAGGGAAAATTCGTAACATCTTAAAACAGAGCACTACGGAGAAACTTGTTCACGCTTTCATCAAGTCTCGCTTAGATTATTGTAACAGTTTGCTTTTGGCCTGCCAGCTTATGAAATTCAAAAGCTGCAAACGATTCAGAACTCTGCAGCTCGTTTAATTACTAGAACAAGAAAAACGGATCATATCACACCTGTCTTTACAGATTACATTTGCTTCGAGCTAAGCAAAGGATAAAATTCAAAATTCTTTGCATCACTTATAAGATACTCAATGGTCACGCTCAAAAGTATTTAGGTGAATTGCTTACAGTCCGTGACACTCAGCGCACACTTTGCTCTCACTCCGGTGTTGCAAATTTATATTAGCCAATAGGAAACACAGTGTATTACGGTGATAGGGCTTTCTCAATTTGTGCACCTCGCTTATGGAATCCTCTGCCATTACATATTCGAGCGGTTCAGTCATTCGATGTTTTTAAAAGTTAAATGAAAACTCACCTTTTTTAGTCTTTTTATTCATAATTTTGTAGTTTTTATGATGAATTTGTATAACATGTTGCTAGTTTTACCCATGGTTTTTTACTGTCAGTTTAAAACAATTTCTCTTCTCTTTGTTGATTTTAAGTGTAAAGGGCATTGAGATTATTTTTAATGTAATGTGCTATATAAGATATAAAGATTAAGATTAAGATTAAGATTATACCGATTTTCAATGCCATACACCTGCAGTTTTCGAGAACAAGATTTGTAAGTAATTTATTGATATTTTTGCATACTACATTAATAATGAAAATCCATCTATCTCAGGATCTATAGAGGCTACAGGTCTTATTCCTTTTCCGTAATAGTAGGTATGAAACCAATTGTTAACCCCCAAATTTTTGGTAACCTTGGATGACCTTTGACCTCCTATTTTTTTAGCAACTATCTGAATATAGTTGCACCAAATGGCTAACAATTTATCGCATAGGTAAAACACATCCCAAGTAATTTTTGTGACATGATCATGGGTCACATGACTTGTCAGCAATTGCTATTTGAAAATTATAATTGTACTCATTTGTATCGTATGTAGACCACATTCATAGGCTGCCACAAGACAAATTTCAAAGTTGAAGGCCATTTAAAAAACTTTTTTTTTAGAATTTTTTATAACTTTTAACCTATGCTATACCCTTTTTACCTAAGGAACATCATTACCTTATTCTAGCCTATTTAAGAGTCCAAGTTGGCTAGTGTCTAAGCTAAACCATCAAACTTATACCAAACAAAACAAAAATTCAAGCGACTGATGAAGGAACATCTCTGGGTTCCTAAACGAAAACGTGGAATGATTCAATCCAAGAGGCCAGGGTGTGAAAAAAATGTGCTGGTGTGGCTCATCTGCCACGAGCAGTTCATGGAGGCCCTCTTCAGTCGGAGTTTCTGCTACAGCATAGACGCGCTGCATTCTATTGGGCACAATATCTATGGACAGCTCTTGAATAAGGTTTCTCGATGTCCCCCTTTGACAGCAAGCGGCAAGATCACGGAAATTGGGGTTGAGACCCTCGCCCACGGTGACATGAGAGCTGACCAGGCGACTGACCCCAAAAAGCGGCCCTGGCCAATCATATCCCAAAAATAAGGCTGTGCTGCACTGATGAGGCTGTGCTGCACTTAAGACAACTAAAATGTTCTTAGTCTAATAGGGGGAAGGTTGAACTATTTAATTTAATTCAATTCAATTCAATAGAACTTATTTATCCCAAACACGGGCAATTAAAAGCGTGGCTCAAATACAACATCAAAAATATAAATAAATAATTCACAAAATGGTAGGAGACGCAGGACTATATAAAAAAGCAGTTTAGGAATCATTTAAAAGCCGCACAGCGGTTGGAATGAATGGCAACTTGCGCCGGTTTGACTTGAGCGGGCTTTCCTGAGAACTTGCTGATTTTGAAACGTAGAAAGACTTCTCTGGGATATACCAAATAGTTTTGAGCTAAGTGAAACAATTCTATCAAGTGAAGTTTTGTTTTTAACAGACAGATTTTGATACAGCAAATGAATGAATATGAATAACGCTTTCAATGTAAGATTTATAAAAAAGAGATAACATTTGTCTATCAACCATGAATGAACGCAGTTTCCTTAAAAAGTACAATCTTTGCTGCCCCTTCTTCAAGATAGCATCGGTGTTATGATCCCATTTCAATTTGTTGTCAAATATTGAACCAAGGTATGTATACTACGAAAGATCTCGACTTCTTGATCGTGAACAATGGACGTAGGAGGGTTGCGTTCTTGCCTCCTAAAATCAATTATCATTTCCTTAGTTTTCTTAACATTTAAGTTTAGATACGAATTATCACACCACTCAACAAACTCGCTAAGAGCGGGACCATGATGACATTCTGATCCCAGTAGAAGTGAAAGCAGAGCACTATCGTCAGCAAACTTAACAAGATGGCTACCTTCATGTGTACTTCTACAATCGTCAGTATAAAGGATGTACAACAGAACGCAACCCTGTGGAGAACCTGTATTTGTTTGAATGAAACTTGACAAAAGACCATTGACAAACAACCTTTGTGATCTATTTGTAAGAAAGTCAATAATCCAAAGAACAAGTCCATTGCTAAAATTAAATTTTAAGAGTTTTTCTGCAAGGATGTGGGGTTGGATTGTGTTCAAAGCTCTGGATAAATCTGCGAAAAGGATTCTTGAATGAGCACCTGTTTCTTCTAAGTGTTTGTACAGTGTATTGAGAATGAAAAGCTTAGCATCTTCAACACCTTTTCCCGGTCGATATGCAAATCGTAGGGGTCTAGTTTGTTTTCAACTATTGTCAGAATAATTGACTTAATCATTTTCTCTAATGTTTTCATTACCAGGGATGTAAGAGCAACAGGACGAAAATCATTGGGTTCTTTAGGGCTAGCTTTCTTTGGGACTGGTACTACTATAGAATTTCCCATATGGCAGGAATACTAACTGTATCAAGAGAAACTTAGAAAAGGTGTTGTAGGACTACACTAAGCTGATCAGCACAGAACTTCAGATTTGAGGTTTGAGATGAAAAATCGTCTGTTTCGAAACGAGTGAAGAATGTGTTCAGGACCTTTGGCAGCGCCGCTGAGTCTAAGTTATTAAGTGTAACTTTTGAATTTGAAGGAGTAACCTTATTTACTGCTGCCATATGCTTGATACCTTGCCAAGTAGATCTAAAGTCACCAAAAAGAAACTTTTATTGAATTTTATTTTTATATTCTAACTTTTCCTGCCTAATCGCTTTTTTGACTTCTTTGTTTATCAACTGCTTCTCGCCTGATGTACCCCGAAAAAAGATTCTCTTCTTCTGATTGAGAATAGACTTTAATTTTTTGGTCACCCATGGCTTGTTATTTGGGAAAATTTTAACATTTTCGTAGGAATAACAGAATCCGCATAAAATGAAATATAGGAAGAAATGACATCGGCAAGTTGATTAAAATCGATACAAGATACATCGATACAGTTTTTGTTACTCTACTATTCCGCTTAATGACTGGTTTATAGATGGGGGCAAGCATTACAACATTGTGATCTGAAGATCCAAGAGGAGGCAACGCAAAAGATTTGTATGCGTCAGGAACTGTACCATAACACCTATCAATTATTTAATCAAAACGGGTAGGACACGAAACATATTGGTGGATATTTTTTGCACTCTTACTAAAGTCACAATGATTGAAGCCACCAAGTACAAACTTCGGAGCATCTGGGGCAAGTGATTCCAATTTCTGTAAATTATTTGATATGTAGAAACATTCGCTCGTGGGTGTACGTAGACAAAAGTGAAAAAACAATTGAGAAAATTCTCTGGGATTGTAGAACGGACGAAGAGTAAAGGACAATAGCTCAATATCAGGTGTGCACATTCCATCACGGACAGTCACGGTTTTACACCATCGCTCATTTACATAAAAGCACACTCCGCCACCATGATCTTTTCCTGTCTTCTCTTTGTCTCTATCCAAACGGATTGGTGTACCAGAACCATCAACAAATAAATCTTGATCACAAACCTGTTCATCCAAGCGAGTTTCCGCGAAAGCAAACAGACATGAATTTTTATATTCATTCATGTAGTTTACATTAGCTTGCAGTTCATCGACCTTTGCACGTAAAGAACGAACGTTTGCTAGAAGTACAGTGGTAATGGCAGTCTGGATTTTTGCTGTCTCAGTTTTTGTCTTACACCACCCTTCTTACCTTTTTTCCTTCACTTGCGAGTTCCTGCAGTAAAATTGTCGTTTCCGTCTGAGGGTATCGTTGTACGTAAAATATCAACTAGAAAGTTAGCATTCAAAACATTAGCAGACACCTGTTGGTCATGCAAGCTCAGCAAGATTTCCCGGCTGTAAACAAAGGGAAATGCACCATGACCATGGCTGTTCTGTGTCTTCACTCCGCCACATCGATGAAAGTGTACCGACAGAGCCAGGAACACCAAAAATACACAGAACAAGTTGCCATCCATTCTCCAACCATTCATGATGAAAATACGTATGAGAATGTGGGAAAAATATCACTCACAAGGACGAAAATCCAACAAAAAAACGTAGAGATAGAGCCACACTGTTGCCGCTAGTGCAGCGCCACCTATTAGCTACCTCAAGGGGGAGGGGAGGCTTTGCAACTCGGCTACCAAGCCACAAACAGCACGGTGGATGCGAAGAATCACTGCATGGGATGTGGTCTAAGAGGATCGAGAACTCGCGAGTGCAGGTGTTCACGAGGATGACAGGCTCTCCTCCAAATGTCCGTCTAGGCTATCCGACTGCCTCTGCCAGCATGATACAGGGGATCTTCATCCTCATGTCGGAGTCAAGAAGCCACCCATTCTAGGCAATATAATCCTCTGCAAGTCGACAGAGAGTAAGGTTGGGGCAGCAGCCTCTGTGGAGGATGTGTTGATCTCCATGGGTCTAACAATTGTTGAAAACTTACACAACCATCTGCAAGTGTTTTGCACTTGAGAGACAGAGAAATACAGAAAGTCAAAAAGCAAGTCTGAGGCAACTCCAGCGACAAGTGACTTGCCCCAATCAAAGGAGAAACATCACAAGGCTGCCATCAAGACCTGCCGCAGCATAAATCAATTCCCTTTTGTGTCCAGCGCCCGGCGTATAGTACTTTTGATACTTGCGTTCATCAGTCATAAGATGGGCCGTGACCCCATCTCTTGCAATAACAGCTGCAAGTCCTCATCCATCAAAGACAGCTCTCTCTCTCGGCTTTGAGTCCATGGTGCTCTGTCTGTTTTTTTTCAGTTCGGATCTGCAGCGTTTTCTCTATGTACGCCTCTCTGTCTCGATATAATTTCTTCAACGCCCTGTCGTGCCTTTCTCCCTTTGCTTCAAAGGCTTCTCCCTTGTCAGACAGTTTCTTGGCAAGTACATTGCCACCGGTGAAGGTGGCCAGGCTGAGAATCACCCAACAGCTGTCATACCAACCGCCGCCAACTGGTCGCTGCCTTGATTTGCTCTCAAAGAGTGGGATCTTTAGGAATGTTTTCTTTTCTGCTCAAGAACGTCTTTTTAGAACATCCATCTGTACCACAGCCAGCGGGCGAGCTGGAGGACAAGTGTGCTTACGTTTTGAGTAGTAAAAGCCTAGGGCAGTCAAAGCGACCCGGCCACCCCTAGGAGAATGTAATACTACTAGTTTTCAATCGGGTTCTAACTCACAACATACGGCATCCAGTCGCCTAGCGGAGAGGCAACAGACAGAACTACGCGGCCAAATCCCCACTCTCAAAAAAGTGTTTGAATAACCGGGCTCCGAAAAATATGAAACATTTAGAGGTTATTACCCTATACGCCTGTTCCTGTGTCGTATCAGCACGAGTGTCATTTGTGCTGCATCAGACACTTGACGAAGTCGAGTGTCTGATGCAGCACAAATGACACGAATGCTGATACGACACAAGGAACAAGCGATATTGGGTAATAACTGATTTATTATATACCCATGCCCATAATTTTACTAATAGAACGAAAAACCTTAAATTTTGAGGCTTTACTTTATTACGCTAGCGCATAAATATCAGAATGTTTATGTGAACAGGCTTCATTCATAAGTATACGACGAAGTTGTTAACATCACGCGCGACATCGCTGCAAGTGCAAGTTGTCCATATCTCAATGAAACCAAGAAGAGAGACACCGGGATACAAAAATCGTCATACACAAGGAAGTTTTTAAGGTGCAATATGCTATTACAATTGTAACCGATCAAAAACTGTGCTCAGCTTTAAATCTATCCTGATTTCGATCGTCATACGACACGGAGCTCGCGCGGAGAGGGGACGCAATTTTATTAGTTTACCCTGAGAGTTGTCATGTCAACAGTCATCGCGCGCGCGACATCGCTGTCACGCAATGCGCTCACTCTTTGTTCGGGAGAGACCGTGCACAGCGCCGGCGCCGTGTGAACGGCAGAATGTTTGCTAGAACGACAAAAAAAAAATACCATGGAAAACATTTCAAGACTCAACATGCTATTTCGGATCCGTATTTTGCAACCAGAAATACCCGTATTCCTCGAAGCCCTTCAAGATTTTTAAGTCGACGATTTTGCTTCGCAGGCGGGGAGCGGTAGCCGTTTTGTTGTTTACGTTGTTTACCAACAAACTGCTAATGTAGTTTGGGAAAACTCTAAAACTGATGACGTTCACGTGCATATGTCGATGTTTACCGTGAAATATAACGGCTGATATTCTACGGTGAACGTCACTAGGATGTAGCAATATGGGCATATGATACACGGATATATGTGATTTATGTTTTTGATATGTTAACATCATGTGCCCGGAGGGCACTCGGAATAAAATGTCTGATTGTGAAAGTCACGCTTTCGAAGGGCGCGCCGAAAAATGCAACTGAAAGATGAAATTTGTCTCAGGCACGATGCATTTTAGGCAAATATGAGTCCGTGTTGAAATGCAAAAGAGCACACAAACCTGTGGCATTTAAAATACATGATGACCTCCCATCACCAAAGTCAAAAACAGAGTGACGCTACACGAATCCACCGTCCCAGGCCGAAGAAACTGACCAGTCCCTAATATTTCCAAACAAAAGCGATGGGTAGTATACAGTTTGGAAGAACGCCAAATCTGTCCAACGTATTGCTTCATAATAAGGCAAGAATAATAACTTGCTTTATAGCTTGTTTTAGGCTCATTTCCTGACGATGGGCAGAATAGACACACTGCAAATATAGTCGGGCATTTTAGTTAACAGGGTGTATATTGTAGGCAGGAGGTCACTGACAAGAGAGGCAGTCACTTTCGTAAAAACGAAGCACTTTGAGGTAGTTGATTGTCACATACGTGGATTTGCAACTCTATGTAGATATACATCTGACAAAATTTACTATTATAATTATTGAACTTGAAGGAGACATAAATAACAAAGGAGATTTTTATATGACTATCGTGGACATATGAGCGATTTTCAGTTGAAAATGACTGAAGGGAAATAATGAATAATACAAGCTAAAAAGTTTCTGCAGCAAAATACTGTCTGTGTGTCGTCTGCTTCATATACACTGTGTTGCTCGGTCGCGCACAGGATTGCAACATCTAAGTTGGTTGCTGTGACCAACTGTTATAGGGTTGGAAACGGTAGCCGACTGGTTTTGTGTGAGGCCTAGCAGCTAGGCGATGTTGCTGTGAGTGTGTTGGGGTTCGAATCCCGTTTGGGTTATAGTAAAAATTATATTTGTAAGTGCATGTTGGAAGAGTAGTTATTACTTTGTATTTGGCAGTTTTATTATCAGGGAACAAACGTTTCTACATAGCTTTTGTCTGTTTATTATAGTTCTGTAAATCAAGCTTTCGCTCACTCTCTATTTCTCATATCTTATTTCTCTTTTTTTATTTTACCTCGTGAATACGGGAAGACACATAACTGTTCAAGTGATAATATACCGTCTCTAGTAATTTGAGTTTACATTGTAGAGTGACGGAGTGTGTATGTACACTGTAAAAATAGTTGACGCTAGACGCGTCTTTACGCGTTCAAAATGTACATGTCGGTGTTCAAATTTGAACGGCAAGTGTTCATATTGTTAACACTGGTGTTCATATAATAAAAAATGATGTTCTAAACCTGAACACGTAGTGTTAACAACCATCTCCTTCAAGTGTTCAAACACTCAGCATCACAGAAATTTTACAATACTGTGAAACAGTTAGCAATCTTTTGTTTATTTTATTTTACTTTACAATGGCTATATTAAATTTACTACTGCCTCGCTGTCCGGCAAACGTACATGGACTTTGGTGTGACGAATTTCCCACTAAGTGAAAAATATTTCCGGTCTAGAATTGATGAAAGCATGCTATTTCTTAAAAAGAAAGTATACAAAATAATTTTACACGTTTATTACCCGTTGAAATTTTCAAAATTTGAAAAGAAAATCAGAAAATCACCATGAACGTTTTAATTTTAACATCGGCGTGCAAGAGGCGTTCTATTTCTTAACACTTGATGTTCAAGTTTGGTGCCTTTTCCTATCCCATGATGCATCAAAACGGAAGTTGCGACATTTTTCTTCTAAGCGCACCCTGAAGTCGTGATCGTGCGGAAGAATAGCCAGAAAGGGTAAGTTTTCTCTCCAAAATAGTAAAAGGTATTAGATTTTGAAGCATCTGTATTAATATCCTTCGAAATTAATCGTATTGTACTTTGAAATAGCTTAACTACGTGAAGAAACCTTTTTTCTTTCAGTGGCTAGTATACCAACAACAAGCTGTGAATACGCGGTGGTACTTTTGGCCATGGCATATCGATCGATCTCACTCGGGTCAAGGGTCATCGCAACACAACTGTAGCGATAACCCTTGACCTGAGCGCGATCGATACGCCTTGCATAGTACCGCTGCGTAATCACAGCTGACACATGTCTTTTAGTAGAGACAATCGCATGTAAAAAATCAATTGAACATTGTAGAGTATACAATGTATTGTTTCAGCATATGAGAGTTTGGCTTTTTTATTTTAATCAGTTGATGACAAGAAGAAGCCAATATTTTGTAACAGTATTGAAAAGAGGCACTGTATATATGAAAGTCTCCCCTTTTCCTTAACCTAATCAGCCACTTACTGAATTACTGAATTTTCTGAAATGTTCACTCTCAATTTTCTGTCACTTTCTGCTTCAATTTTTCATTCCCCCACTCTGAATTACTGAATTTTCTGAAATGTTCACTCTGAATTTTCTGTCACTTTCTGCTTCAATTTTTCATTCCCCTTGCATCTGATAAAGGAGACTTCACGTCTTTGGAAGCTTATGCCCTTATAAAATGTAGTCGATCAAACCATGCTACCAAACCTTAGAGGATTTTGTATTGTAACTCACTACGTCTCTTGTTCTTAGCAACTGGTGTTTAGCTTTGCTGTCAGCTAAATAGATGGATGAGTAGCATTGTCCTCAAATTTGTACATCCCAAGGTTTTTTTCAAAAACAGCCTGTACGAAACCTTTAATATTTGGATTAGAGGTCCCCGGGAGTACCCTAATTACATATGTTCAAATTATGATGAAATATGCAAATTTATATTTTTGAGGCTAGTTTTGCTATTTTTGGCAAAAATCTTCTTCTCTTTCACTGACGTCTTCAATATTTGGTAAACATGTCCCTAAGAATGACCCTAGTCAAATTTGTTCTAGTTGTGATGAAATATTCAAATTTTTATATTTCATGACAATTTTCGTCATTTTGGTCAAAAAATCTTTAAAAATCTTCTTCAAACTGCTAATTAAACAGCTTTGATATTTAGGACATAGATTGTACCGATAGCCTTTTTCATATTGTTCAAATTATGCAGAAATTTGCAACTTTGTATTTATAAGACATTAAAGACATTTCAGACATTTTTAAGATATGAGGGATTGCCAGAATGTGATATATTCACATTATGATGACATCTACATTTTTTTATTTTAAGGGTAATTTTTACCACTTTTGGTAATAATATTTGTATAAAATTAATAGCAAGGTACACAAGAATTTGAGATGTCTTACGAATATGTTTTTAATTTCTGAGAAGTAGATTTTTGAAATATCACTGATTGATTCCATTGTTTATTTAAAGATATATACAAACAAACAAAGCTTTTGCTCATGAAGGACTTTGTTGGACAAGGAAATATGTTTTACCCTGCCAAGGACAAACTTTCCCACTTTCTGCATGTTGGCCTTACTGTGACAGTTGACAACTTGACATGTTTGTGTTTATTTAATGTGGACAACTATATATCATGTGCACTAGAGAAGCTTTGACTAACCTTTTTTTTGAAATTTACAATTGTCTATACAAGAGGAAATGTCTTTAAGAAACCATCTTACAACAATCAAGTATGTATTCCATACATATACGTGTTTCAACACAATACGTATGCCAAATTTTGAGCTTTTTCAGATGATTTATTTACATTTAAAACAAGTATGAACCTTAAAACGTAATCCACGATATTTAATTTAAACAAGTTTTGTCATTACTTTTTTATGTTTTTGATAGAAGGGTGTTAACACCGTTGGTATTTCCCTGACAAACTTTACATACAAATTGGCAATGTTTATTTGCCCATTTTACAGTAAATTATTGTATTTTACTCTGGAAATGCTTTCTGTATTTTTAGAATAAAATAATTTTACTGAATATCAGTGGTCTGTAATGTTAATTCAAGGCTTGAACACCCCCTGCACGCCCAAAATTAATGGTGTTCAACAAGCATGCATCATGTGTTCTAGCCTTTAACACACTTATCGTTGAACGGCGTCCATGCGTTCAAAAAGTGTTACAGCCCTTGAACGCGTAAATGCGTTCAATTGTTTGAACACATTTCATGTGCAACGTGTGTTCAGATATGAAACACAATGGTGTTCAATATAATGTCTGATGAACACGCAGCGTTCAAACTGCACACGTGTGTTCAAAAATTGAACGTTGGTTGAACACGTAGTGTTAAATTTCTGAACGTCTAGACGCGTTCAAAAAGTGTTACAAAAAGGCGTTTAATTGGTGTTCTATCCTTTAACACTTAACTTTACAGTGTAGCAAGAGGGCGCCAGTAGAGAAAAAATTGTCATTTCACAGAGAATTCCGGATGCCGGTTTGCTGGCGTCATACTATTTGTGTAAGAGACTCCTCTATCTAGAAGAAAAATACCTGTCAGAATGCTATTGCTGTCTTAGACGTTCTTGTGTAAGTATCGCCTAAAATTTCACAAATTATACAAATATATCTATGGCACTATGGATGGTTTACGCAAACAGTTTTTATATGAACGAAATACCTCTGGAAACATGCTTTCCTTGGAGTAGCAGCATGTAATTCTCTATCGTTTCTTTCTGAATTCTTGTCAGCTCTCTGTATATGGAGAATGCTTTTTCACTCAAGATGAGCTGCATTGAAAATTGATCATTCGTTTCCCAGTTATAACGCCATTTGTCAGCGACAAGACTGTTGCCCAGATTTTCTTCTAATGATTCTTCGTCACCGTATATGACTAGTAACAGTGCATCTACAAAGAAAAAAATGCTTATATCGGTGCTGTGCATTGATTATTACCATGACTGTTCGAAATGTATAATAATGTAACATAAATTTCATTTTCCTGAAAACAACTTGATCGAAATGCCTGGATATTTAAAATGTTCATGAGAGCAAATTAATATAATTATTACGTGACGGGTGCTGTAACATATCGACAACGTAATAAGCCATGGTAGTTTGAATGAAGCTTTCTAACATTGGATATGAAAAATATTTTTATTATTGAAACTATTAAGAAAATATAATTTATGCTGCATGAGAATATCGCAAAATTAAGGATCAATGCAAAAGTATACATTCAAGGCATGTTTGCAAAACACTTCAACTCGACGGTGTGGTTTCTTACCTTTAGGATAGATTATCTTCTTTACTTTTCGAATTGCCTCATAGTGGTCTACATTTGGATCTTTTCTTTTTGGGGTGATGCACACTCGTGTCTGTAACATGTCGATTACCAGTACTACTGTAGTTGTAGCGTACTCAATCTTCGAATCTTTCTTAAAGCCGTACAATTCAACATCCACATGTCTTCTTTCTGACATCAGGTTCTGTAGTTGTCCACATAGTTCATTTGCAGCTCGTTTAGAAACGACAAACTCATAATACACTATAATTAAATGCCGCTTTTCCTTGATGCTCATGATGTCAATATACCTCAGCGGTAATGACCTCGAATCGCCTACTATATGTCCGTTGCATGAACAAAGAGCAGAGCACTTAATGTGTGATGTATTTAACTCCTTAGGTTGGTGTTAATAGGCCTACTTCAGGTACCGAAATTTTACCTTATATGGTATGGTAAGCAGAAGGTTAAACCATTCAGTTGTAAGGGGAATGTGTTTACTTTATATTCAATCTTCCCCCTCCTTGTTTCATAAAAACGTGCTCTTTTATGATGCCGACGTCCTGAACATGTTATTTTAATTAATCTACATGTACGGTATTGATCTTCTTGCACTATTGTAATTGACTCTTGATATATCTAAAAGGGCTCTAGTCAGCCATGTGAGTCAGCTTACCCCTGGGAGCTCTGCAAGTGATTCTCTTACGCCTACTTGCTTTTCATTGGTGAGTAAAATTCAATAGCTCTGATGGAAAACTAGTAGTCGTCTTGCAACCACAACAAAGTAATACGTTTTTAACCCAATTGTAGGCCCTCACAATGTTAACTATCCGCTGCAAAGGATTAATGAGAGAAACCAGCTTTAATATCGAGTACGCGAATGACGCTACCGTCGATTACCTCAAGGAAATATTGCCACAGAAGGCAAATGACTATCGCTTGGAAGTTACCAATTTCACTAAAGCTGATGTCATAATCTACACTGTGGATGACGGTGTCATGACACAAGCTAAAGAGACTGACAGGCTTATTTATCTCGAAGACAAATATGTTGTATTCGAAATTAGAGGTAAGAATACACATTACTCTAAGCCTATTTTTTATGTTTTCATAACAGTAAAAAGATTGCATCGAAACTCGGTACTGATGACCACTCAAAGCATTAAAGTCAAATGTTTAAGTTCATCTGGATTTTTCAATCGTTCGATACATAGATAGTCACAGGAAAATCGACATTGTCTTACTGAAATACCGTCTACACTAAATGAAGCAGACAGTATACACACATGGGTTCTGCTTAATCTGCTTCGGTACACTGCGGGCCAAAAGTATGCGTATGGTATTCCACGAAGCCTATTCCCTATCTAACAGCGCTTTCAGCAGGTCAATATTGATGACGGCAAACATTGTATCAATTTATTTTCAATAGATTAACGATCGAAATCTGCTCGAGTGCCGCTCGTATGTTCAGGTAATGTCATGAATATTTCCACAATAACCGTATATATTGACTTATATACCATCACATCAACATATCTGTTTGTTCCTTGACAGGTACTCAAATTAAATCCACGACTTTTTTTAGTTTTGGTAGTACTTTTACGTTTCAGCACACTTTGGCGTACTTTGGCGCCATCGTGAACGGGGAACTACATGCGAGTGAGCAAGGCAACAAT
Organism: Ptychodera flava; assembly: GCF_041260155.1. Classification (NCBI taxonomy): domain Eukaryota; kingdom Metazoa; phylum Hemichordata; class Enteropneusta; family Ptychoderidae; genus Ptychodera; species Ptychodera flava. The sequence continues at coordinate 23,456,670 of NC_091949.1, read as the reverse complement.
GTATCAATTTCGGATGAAAGAATATCGATCGATAACATTTACTACACGATTACAGTGGAGACTGCGCCCCGCTCGCCTTCGTTCTGTGTTTGGTCTGTACAATTTGACGAGACACTTACTGATTAAAATGCGTCAATATAAGACTCTGATTCTGCATATGTAAACGCCGTAAGATCGCCATTTCAGCAATCGGAAACAATAAAATAAAAATAAAACAAGTTTCGCCGAGAAATTCAAAAAAAACTAAATCAGGGGAATTTTGTGTATCAATCAAAGATTCACCGTGCCACTTTTCACTATCATTGGTTCAGAATTGAGTGATTCGAACGAGCGAGATTCGTGCGGTCTGTTCGGTACATTAAACGCTATAGTTTTCTATGGGAAATCTAGCAGATTCGACACAACGTAAAATGAAAAATACATCTGAAAAAAAACCGTCGGTTTAACGATTTTATTTCACTGTACTTTTTAACAATATTTGATATTACACATCTCATTAAAGGTTAACTAAATCTCTATGGTTTTTTTTTTAGTTCCCCTCTTATTTTTATGAAATGGCGAGTTAACGATCTTTGGTTGCTGGCTGTGTTTTTCACCTAATTTTGCATACGACTGTTATCGCTCGGGTATTTTCGGAATTCCTCCGTTAAATTCTTCCCAAAATATAATAATTGTAATGGCAGTATATAAGGGAAATAAAATCTGTAACTCTTTCATCAATATTTAACTGTGCAGCAAGGAAATATGGTGAAATTTTCAACTTGACGCGGAAGGTGAATTTGACTCTTTGTACGCGAACTCGACGTATGTGTGGCGAAAAGTTGCCAGGTACGCTATTATTGTACAAAATGGAGTGCCTTTGGGCCGTTGTGCGTACTTTCATCGCCGTCTATCACAAATTCATATTGTCCCCATCCTCAAAGCACCTTTATTTGCCGCATTAATCAGTCGGCCGTAGAAATCATTATGTGTCAAATATTATGTGCCCATCCCGGCCGTGATCAATGGGAAAAGATGTATTGAAATACACGAAACCAACTGACACAAGGTATTTCTATTAGATTTATCTTTAAGAGTAAGACAGGGTGACTGGTTTAGTGTGTGGGCCCAACTCTTAAAAAGGCTACGGAGATTGACTTTCGTTCAGACGATCCTTTACCTACGAGACGTCAGCTGAAAATGATAATTCATAATGCACTGCTTTTGAAAAATAAAATTTCTAGAAATAAGTAAGCTACAGAAATGAGGATTTCCAACCAAAAATTGAGGTTTCTCCATTTTTTGTGAAAATGAAAAAATCTGCATTGTCAAATGGTAAACTGATTTTAACGAAAATAAGGAGGTCTCCCTCCCTGTTACCACACAGGGAGCTCTAAAAATGCTTTAGTGATCAAAATAATGAAAAAATATTCTGTTCGATCAAAACCTGCCTTTGTACCCCCGAATTCAGACATCCGTGTAGAAGTATGCTCTTTAGCGAAATAACCAACATTTTGTCCTGTTGTTTCTGTTCACGTAATACTTGATGTAGGGCCTGTATCGATTGACTCAAATGTTAAACAGGGGACTTTGTAAATTACAAAAATGGAAGTTTTTAACGAAAATTCATGTCTTCTGTATTTTTGGTTAAAATTAAGAAATCTGCATATAGTAAATTATTTTTCACTGATTTATTTCTGTTGGTATTGAAATATTAGCTCTCAAAACTGTTTCAACTATCAAAATGTTGATAAAACAAACACGTTTTGACCATAAAACTTTTTCACAAAACCTCGATATCCTTGAGGAAGCGCCCTCCATTATAAAGTAATCAATATCCTGTTCTTGTTGTCTCAGTGTACACTTAATGTATATCTGTTGACTTAAAATATGAAACCACATTTTAATACTAACTTAACTTGTTGTTGCTTCGCTGTTTTCACAAAAAATAGTAAAAGTCCATCATTGTTGTCAGGACAGTGTAACACATATACAGTAAACATTAAATTATAATGATGCATTTTTTCTGACAGCCATGTCACTCGAGACATACATTTTGCTTGCTTTAGACTTTTATCCTAAAAGTCTAGTTAATTAAAATTATTACAGAGATAATATTCTGGGGGCTAAGCCCTTGTAGTCACGCCAGGGATGATGATTACTTATTTTATTTCCGTCTGACGATGCACAGTCGACGCTTACATGGGCAATGATAAGTCGCGATAAGTGATAAGAAGAATACAGGTTACTCGCTATAAAAATTAGTAGGACCACTACGCATTATTGTAACTCGCTATAAAAATTAGTAGGATCACTACGCATTAAGTAAACACTAAATTCAAACACAATTTTACCCTCTTAATGAAAACAGTTCACACACACTGTTAGACAGGTATAGATTTTCTGTTTCAATTGTCACAAAGTTGGACATTTTTACAATATCGACAAACTAGTATGTTCAATGAGGTACGTTTTGTGCCTTCTTAATCGTTGCAATAGCAGGTGTACTGCCAAACTTCGAGTTGCAAGCTGAAAACTAGTGTCCCGACGAAAAACTGTCTTTTTGACTCAGAGGGCGCTCTAATATTAATTCCAAGCAATCTTATCCTTTGTCCTCGTTCATACGCAGGACAGTTTATCTCTTTTTCTATCTTTGAAGACGATATCTTGTATCAATGACGATATAGAAAATAATATTTAGTAACAAATGGCAGTAATACATTTTATGAATTGCATGTAAAATAGAATGTGCTGCACGTTTCGTATTTGTTTCTTTGCATGCGCTCAAAACACGGCGGCGCCAAATTCAATGTCACACTTCCAGTTGCTTGCATAGTTTGAACCTGCACATGCGCAGTTATGGTCAAACTATGACGAACCGATTATTTGATATATTCTGATTTTTATTTGATACATTTTTGATGTTGTTGACCATGAAGCTTGATATTATTAAAACGACAATAGTGATTTCATTCATATTTCAGGTATGTAGAATGTTAGTCTATTCGTTATAACTGTTAATATCTTAAGAGTTGTCGTCACTTTCAAATTCGATACATTAATTCGTTTTTTCTCTTTTTTAGCTCACATAGTGATATCTGTCTGTCTGTTTGTGTACGTGTGTGAGTGTATGTGTGTGTGTGTGTCCGAAAATGCCTGAACGGATTCAAATTAGATGTGTCCGAAAATGCCTAAACGGATTCAAATTAGTTTGGTAGACAGATACCATATGCTAATGCCGAGAATTGATTAGATGTTGGTAAGTGTAGCTTTCATATTAATGAAGATATGAAACATCATTTTTCTATAATGGTTTCCTATGGAGACAGTAAAGACAGTGTCGACATATATCGAGAAATACTGCACAAAATTTCATGAAACTTACACAATCTCAGAACATTATGATGATACTGTGAGTGTCCTGTCAATTATCTGTTCATTTACATATTTAATGACTTTTGTAATTAGTGATCGAAATTCGTTCCCCACATTTTATGATCCCTGATACAAAGATTGATACTGAGAAGTATTATACAGTGGCAAGTTAATAAACAGTTCATTTACATTGTTAATGAAGTTTTGTAATTAGTTATAAAACACCGAAATCACTGCACCATATTTGATGAAATCTGCTGCAGATACGGATCTGACAGATATCAGAATGTGTTGTGAAGCATTTAGTAGTGTGAAGTCAACTGAGGGTTCATTTGCATATTTTATGAACTTTGTAATAGGTGACAGTTATATGGCACCAGATTTTGTGAAAGCTGCTACAAATATTGATCCGATAAATATCTAGTCGTGTGTAGCACTGAGCAGTGTCAAGTTAATTAACCCCTTTGCATAGTCAGTTAACTTTATAAAGATTTATTTAAGTCTGAAATTACAACAACACATATTATGAAACGTACTATAGAAGTTGATCTGATAGATATCTAATTGTTCCATGAAGCATTAAGCAATGTTAAGTTAATAATATAAAGAGCTCAGCTGCATATTAAATAAAGTTTTGTAATTAGTGATTTAACTCAGAAAGTTATATGCTAAAGTATAAAGTACGCTGCTACAGATATTGATCTGACAGATAGCTTATTGTTCTTTGAAGCAATTAACAGTGTCGGGGTTGGAAATAACCGCTGCTCATGCGTCGAAAGACAACCTATTTACTCATTTCGACTACTAGATTCTATTTTGTTGGTTCATCTTGACCCCAAAGTTTTCGGCAGTTACAGTCGTGTACTGCAAAGCTGTAAATATTTTACAGGCTTCATAACACTAAATTGAGTAAGGGCACATTTTAAATTACCCTGACTGACTTAACAGTAAATCAATCGAAAAACTTCATTTTGATCAAGGCAAATAGACAAACTGAGATTAGTAGTAGTATGAAGAAACTGCAGACAAGGTCACACAATTTTATTCAAATATAAATATTTTTCATAAGTTTTGAACAATATTGCATAAGGTACTGTCATGCACTGATTTTTACTCATAACATTTCAACCGCATCATAAATTTTGGAAAAAATAAAGATGATAAGCAAATATGGTGTAAAATTAGACAAATTTCTGAAATTATTGAGAAATAGTGCCAATCCAAGTATCCCAATTTAGTTTCAATCATGTTCATAGTATATACACTGTTTGTGATTCAAATAGCCTTATGGAGTATATTTTATATGTTGGTTATGAAGGAATTAGTAAATATTTTATGAAACATCTAACACACATTCTACCCGAAAAGCATGAAACGGAAGATGTATGTAACGTTTGATGCAATCCTGTTTGACAAAAAAGACAAAAATGGAAAAAGAGACAGATAGTATTAGTTGCCTAGTGTTAGGGTCAAGGGTAGGTCTAGGGTTAGGCAATATAATGATTCGTTAAGAGGCATCATTAGTCCGCTAACACCATATAGTTTATATTTTAATGTCATTCATAAGCGCGATTTAAAGATTTACCTTTTTAAAGCACTATTCCTACTGTATTGGAAGGGTCATCACTTTTCAGTAACCGTTGATGCTTGATTTTTTTTAAACATTTACTGATGCGTACTCCGTTGAATTCTAATCATTTTATTCTTTGACTGTTTTTACTCGGCAGAAATTGTCATCATCTTTAACCTTGTACATTAGTACCTAATTTGAACTTGATTGGAACTAATTTGGGTTAATTGGATGGTAAAGTAATGTCGATTTCATCTACAAATGTAATCTCATCTGCTTTTCTTTTTATATTACCACTTGTTTATGAATAATGTGCGATATTGCAACATTCAGGTATATGGCACCTACCACGTTTGAGAAATTTGCAAAATATGAAAATCCAATTATCACAAATTATTTCAAATCGTGTTTTTGATTGTTTTTACCCTCTACATTTTCTTGTCTTCTTTGCTGATATTTATATCGATTTAAATGTGCACAGCGCACGGGACGTATGTGTATTGCGTTTTTAAAGATATGATATTATTATTATAATATTATTATCAATTTATAGTGTTCATTTATATGTAATGCATGGTTAAAAAGGCTGTGTCAAGTTCAAGATTAACATTCCAACTGACAGCGGCAGATAACTCCGCGTGGCATACAGGTTAGAGACAGGGTCTTTAATATCAGGCGTCTGGGTTCGCTTTCCTGATAGGCATAGGGTAAAAAAAGAAGAATCGGTAAAATTTAGAATGTATGGTAACACTTGCCAGCATTGCAAATGGGAGATCATGTGGCACCCGGCAGAAGCAGAACTAGAAAAAATGCAAACGCAGTCTTCGCGATTGTTCGGGAACCTTCTTTTTTCATTATTTCCCATTTGACATAATTGTCGACAAAGCAATATTGTCGTTATAAATAGTATTAGGGTGTAAATATCCGGGTGGTAAATGTCTTTGGGGTGTCTCGGTGGTAAATGGTTGGTGGTAATTAGTCGGGGGGTAATGTCTGTTGGTGATTGTCTAGAGGGTATTTGTCTTCGTGGTAACTGTTCTAGAACCGTCGGGAACACCGTTCAATCTTCAGAAAATACTCATTTTATGTTATTTCGACACCGATGTTTCCCAAATTAATAAAATCATATTAGTTGTGAGAATTTGAGAAATTCGAGCGATGCAGATCGTGTTTTTTTGCATACAAGTATATTGACCTGTAGTGCTAATTTAGAGGGTTGGGGACACTGTCCTCATCCAGCGCCTTGCGACACACTGCTGCAATTGGTGAAATCTGTAACTCGAACGCACCAAGTATGGTGAAAACACCTCATGCCAAAATGTACGTATTCCGACGTGCTCATCGACATATCCCGCATTCGACGTGAATAATATATGTTTGTAAATCTACTACTATAGCGGACTTCGACGCAAAACAATGGAAGCGATACTATGTACACAGGGTGGAGCACGTATGCGTGAACCTGGGATTGAGAACGGCGGCCTTAACTGGTTGTCCGTTTGGGTAGACAATGTCTCTTCCGATTTACTGTTTACCGCAACAATTATTATCATGATTAAGTCTGCAAACCTTGCATAACACCTCTTTTCAACTTTAGCCTAGTCACTAGGTGAGACAGGTCAACATTCTCTTTCGCAGCTTCATAACAGTCCCAAAGTATGCAATTATTGTCAAGTCACCAGCAGTAATTATCATTACTTGATTGCTCAGTTTGTAATCCTGTCAAACCTTAAATCTGTAACACGTTATTTGCATATAACCAGTCAGTTAGTTAGTTATTCAGAGATCAAAAATAGGTCAAGTTGGTCTGTTATGAAAATACTGAAAATTTACAAGTGGATTTTCTGGGCATCCAACATAAATCAACTGAACAACAGTGACAGCGTAGTGGCATGGTAATGGACAAGACGTCAGCCCGGTATTACAGACAACTGCAATATATATTGAAACACGTGAGCATTTTCAGTTCATATCTAGTTTGTGTTTGTACGGGAACACACTGGCACAGTTCAGGGTAAAGAAATTCAACTTCTCTACACACATATTTTGATAAGCGTCCAGACTGCTTGCATTTGCAGCTTACAAACTTGATGTTAGAATCAGGTGTAGCAGAAGTGTCATCCACGTGACTGATGCATCAGAGTCTCGCACTATCCGTCCATGGGGGCCCGGGGCTTCCACTTTGGCTTTCAAATATCGCCTGCAGGTAACTTTTTTCGTAGTTTGCACGCTGTATACGCAATTTCAGATTATTTCCGTTAGGATTGAGGGCATCATCATTTTGAACTTTAACAGTCGTATATTACTTTATTCACATTACTACGTTTTCTCAATAACAAGCAAATGACTCTGTATGTATCATCACTTTGTCACTCACTGCCAATAATGCTCCTAGTCATGGAATGCATCAGTGTAAGTATCACTCATAAGTAGCCGATCTGCCATCTTCTTCTTGCCCTTGCCTCTGAAAGCACAGTGACAAAAGCAGGGGAAAAATGAAGACCAACAAGACCCTGTGTAGTTCTGTCTCCCAAGGTCTCTGTTGTATTGTTGATATGTATTATCTTGCCATTTTGCTGGTTTAATGTAGGAACAGCTAGTCCTGTAGTTGATGAGTAAAACTCACGGTTAAGGTAACGAAATCTGTCAGGACTGTGAAGGACAATGTCGTCTACCTCCCCAACTTGGTATACATGTTGAGCATAGAGCAGCTGACTCGTGTCAGCCTCCTCATCGTCATACTGCAATTCAGGTACCTCGGTTACATCCTTAACATCATCTGCTGATTGAAACCAGTAGTATAACTCCAATTGGTAACATATATGGTGATAACCTGCAGGCATTCAACGTCATATATTACCATGACTTAAACAGAAAGAGAACAAGAAATTCTTTGTTTGTACCTGAAACAAGATACTTGTTTATTATATTGCCTCGCCATGCTCAGAGCTGGGCGTGATATCCAAATTTCATTAAAAGTACCTCATGTTGCCCAACGCTTTCCTTGTGCGTCTTTTATGGAACTTTCCCTGTTCTGATCAATCACAAAGTCTATTCATGAAGCTCCAGACTTCAAATCAATTGCTCTCACTATTAAAATATGCTCGATTTAGATTCTCCAAAAGTAGCCCGTGTTTACCTTTGCATCTGTATCATTATCGTCAAGAAGACAAGTATCCAACATCAGCGGATACTTCACCACGGTATGTTGAAAGTCTGTCCTTTTAAGTGCCAGTACACAATGCTAAGAAATTAAACAGTTTTGTAAGTACAATATCTCTGCTTTGTTTAGTTTTTAGGTCTTTTGCCTTTGGAGTCTAACTTTTGAAGTCTTCCTATGTTCAAGTAGGCTACGTATATGCATTTAAGTGTGCACCATTAAAAACCTTTGATCCTTATCATTAAAGGGATAGTAGCTGTAACTTTTGACCATTTTTTCCGCCCGACCACATGATAAAAACCAAGCTGTATTATGTCTATCCCTTTCCTAATTGTCGATTGACAAGGAAATAAGTCGAAACTAACACCCGATTGTGAATAACGAACGGTAATAAAAACGAAGTTCGCGGCGCTTGTGTTTGGCGATCACGTGGTATGGAGCACAAGGAGTGATGATATCACTAGCCACGCGAGAGCGGGATTTTAAACGTGATCACTGTAACAATGGAGACGGAGAGCGTCGTAATTAATGCATATTTATATCCAACTTACGCACATGTGTATCTGTTTTGATTGTGATGTACGTCCACTGTTCGAATCTGGAGTGCTATTTGTTCAAACTCTTTTTTTTTCTGTTGCTTGAGTATGAGAATGCTTTTACGTTTCAAGTGGTGATGCATTAGGTCAGAGTAAAAAAGAGGTAATTTAGGCCCGGTGCATTAGCCGGACCCGGCATCGGCAGTCGGTGCATCGCCCGAGCCAGCGCCAGGGCCCGAAACGACTGTCACCGCGTCAAAAAGCCCGAAACGTCGAGCATTTTTCCACCAACTATTCATTACCAAAGTTTAAAACTAGTGCATTCATAATTCGGTCAGTTTGCTTTGTCATTTATCGGCGAACAAGTCAACTAGTTCAATGTAAAGGTGACGATGCGATGCTATACTTCAAGTTAACGGGATTGGGAACGGCTTACACTCGGGCCCGCGGACACCAGTTGTGTAGGTACGTTTGACGTTGACCTACATGATCCGCAGGAATTACTGCTGAAATCACCAATGCATTCAAAATGTGAAAACAAAAATCCTGCCGCCAGCACGTCTAATTCTCTGGATTTACTTACTGGTTTACTAGACTTGGTTCAAGTGCGTGATTTGTGAACGTGTGAGTTGGGTGAACGCTTGAAATGTGATGACTTGTGTTCTGTTTTCATGTGAAACGTGCGAGTAGGATTATGTGAACGCGTTGAGTGGGGTGAACACAATACAGGGGACTTTCACCCGGCACAAACTAACTCACTACTGCTATAGCTGCACAGACTAAATAAAAACACAGCGGAGTTATTAACATAAAAGTCAAAACCAGCGTGTAAAAGTCAGAAATCCTGTCCGAAAACACCACAGCTATGGACCCACAGCTACGTTTCAGGGATCAGGGATTACGAAATGTATGGCAACGCTTTGTATCGTGTGAAGCATTAGATATCTCTCAAAGAAAAAAGACGAATTATATGGCGATGACGAATATGGCGATAGTGCAGAAGATGTCTCAACCAGTGCCGTCGCACGAGGTGTGAGAAGCCGATGGTCAGTTGGGGAATGGACTTTTAAAAAAACTAACGCCAGTAGCCTACGAAAAATTCACCGATGAGAATATTGCTTATTGTGATGAATATGTGATTTTTTTCCTGAACAACACCCAAACAAAATCCGGTTCTTTGACTTCCAGTTCTTGCATATTTCACAAAGTCCTAGTCAATGTTTTCGAGCCATGCTTCTAGTTATTTCTCCCGCGGCGTGTCGATATTCTGTTTGGGTAAATCCTAGCTGTTCATCGTCGCACAATTTTACAATTTCCAAAGATGAACGACAGAATGGCCGCCGGCCGCGCCAGTCGAGAGGACCACAATGTCAGAACAACGTCTGAGAAATGGGTTGATCATGAAATTGGAATTGCTTTGGCGGTGAACTTCGCTATTTCGCGCCACGATCTTTTGAGTTTGGCGGGTTGATGTTTTCACTTGACAAGTTGAGCGACAGCTGGGAATATCTTGCGGTAAGACGCGCTCGCGGCTGGGCCTTTGTTTTGACGTGACGTTTTGAACACATCATTGATGTCAGCAGTATTTTTGAGCAAAATTTTGGTGGTACTTGTAGTTGAGTCATTACATTTGCTAACTCTGGTTACGTTTCCTAAATATCAAACCGATAAATTTTAACATGCCACGTTGTTTCTTCGACAGTAACCACAAAAGTACATTAAGCAGTGATAGTTCGCGAACTCGGACGCGGGGCCTGGGTCACACCATCAATGATCGTTCAGTGCCTACAGCCGTCGACGTCCACGATGTATTCGGGCTTTTTATCTGCTTATTTTCCTGAAAGAGTGTTTGCATTTGGCTAATTATTTTGAAAGGCGGTTTAGTACTTTAGACATTTCCATCGTCAGCATTGCCTATTTCAGTCTATTTTTAAATGCATGTTTATTGTTTGTTTGTTTTTATGGGGGGCATTCTTATAAAAAAATACTTCCGTCGCGAGCATCACCACTGAATATGACAACATTCAACACAAGTGTACATGCATGGTTACAGAAATAAGATTATTTCGCAAATGAGAAAAAGACAACATAATTGCAAACTATAAGTCATGCGAAGAATTTATCTACATAAGTGACCAAATTTTACCCAGTTACCCGCAACTCAATTTGGTCTCTCAGTGATTTTCGTAATGTTCAAGGGTCATGACTGTGAAGGCTAACATAAACATTTTACATCGCATAGCCACGCACTGGTTGACATGTGAATATGCTTCCTTATGTAGACATGATAAGGATCGGATATTGCCAAACTGTCAGTTATATTTCCAGCTGTCAATGTGAATGACAGATACATTGTTCGGTCAACCCACTGTACTGGTCGCGCGCTGTAGTGTGGACGCCATGTTGAACCAGAGTTGAACTGTGCGGTACTTCTCTTGCACATGTGTACAAAGTCGATTACGTTGCATTCCGTGTGTCAACATCGTTGAATTTCTGTCCGATAAGAAATTCACTTCGTCAATATTCTTTATCACGAGGAAATGATACACGTTACGTACTGAGGCAATTAGTAGGTGATTCTTCAGATTCACTATGTTTATTAATGTGAATAGTTCGGGACATGCAACAAAAAAGCGAAAATATTCTTAAATGTTACAGCTACTATCCCTTTAAGTTATCGACTTTAACTCTATTTCATCATCTTCATTGTCAGAATCTGTATTGGTCATGTTCAAATTCTAACTACACTACACAGTCTAAACATTATTAGTTCAGTGACACGTTGTCGCATGTGTGATCGAGCAAACACGAACCTGTCACCAATCTCTTTTTCAGCCTGCTTTTTCAAAGATGAGTTCTGGTATGTCGATACATTAATTATTCTCCTCTGTACCACTTTATTCTCCTCTGTACCACTTCTTTGTATTTTTTGAAGGCTGAAGCATACATAATACCACTGTATTCTTCTGTTTCTTTTTCTAGTAGGTATCTATTACACATTTGACATTTGATTGCTTGACTTAAGATATTTCAATTCACTCCTGACCTCTCAGTTGAAGGAGAAGTTTATCGTCATTTATGAATTCAGTGATTTTGATTAATCTACGTCAACAGTTTCAAATGACACTGGTCTTTCAAGTGATCTTTTAAGAGTAAACCGGCAAATTTTCGTTTCTAGTCATGAGTTAAAATGCATATTGGTGGTAGTATATGTGTAGTTTAGGCGTTTGTGACCATGGATATAGCTTTGCAGGAGAAACTTGCTGCTGTTCCCTGTACTGTTGTCTTCAGCTGATTGACCTGGCTTTTCTGGCACGAGAGTTTTCTGCAGATTGTCTTTCCGCATTTCTACTTGAGCTGGACAGTTCCTTTGTGAAACGCTGATAGCCAGACTGACCTCGACATTCATGATTGTACTGCAGTATAATTCTCCACTCAACAACATCAATTCCTTCCATATGTTAATACAATGGAGTGTTTTTGCCCAAGATTTGTCCGTCAAGGGGCTAATTAGCTCACTTGTTGTGTTTTGATGACATATACACATGCACTCCTACACACAGAGGTAGCCATCTTGCAATGCTTCCAATTTGCGCTGTGACTTGTCAATTGATGCTCTTACTAATGGCAACGTTTGCTCTTACATAGGATAGTACGGATGATGACCTTTGATAACCATTTGCATACCCGGTAAACTCGTGATTTTTACAGTGTTTACACACGTGAGCTTATGTCGTGTCGATGTCTGTGAGTCTGCCTGTTGGCCCAACCACATTGGACAAAGTGCTTTATATGCGCTTAACATATTTACGTATATGGACGTACATTGAACACAATATTAATTGCATACGCAACGTATATCTTTGTATATGGAACATTCCAATACGTTGATATGCGTAGCGTATTTCTATGCAGATCATGAGTATACGTAATGCAGATCTTTGCACACTAAGTGTACACTGTAGTTTTGCATTTTATTAGTATACATACGTGTATACTTAACGTATTTGACACATGTACAGAATCAGTATATGTGTATATATTGTTGTATAACAAGCATTTTGCCCGGTGTCATTTCTAAAAACGACTTATCAGATCGGAATTCAATTTGATACAGAGATCCAGTTTGCAAATGGCACGAACTAATTAGTTTTTGTCGGTGTGCTTGTGTACTTTTTGGTCATTTGCATAATTAATGATTTTAGACAAAACGGTAATACATTGAAAACGACGGAACAACAATTAGTGAGGTTTGCTACAAATGTTGATCACACCAGGATATATCAACCAAGAAAGATATTAGGGGAGTACATAAAAGATGGGTATTTGATGAATTCTCCTAATTAGGAATATATGTGCGTCGACGACTCAATAAAAAATGATGAAACTTGTAACATACATTAAAGATACTATGATCTACCATTATGAAAGTACGTTAGCATTTTTACTTAATCTCATTTCTAATTTGCATTTTTGATGAATTTTTCTAATTAATGACTAGTTTAAAATTTCGTCACCTGTTAAGTACATAGAAGATACTATGATCTGACATTATTGAAAGTATTTTATTATTTCAGATCACTTATTTGCATATTTAACGAACTTTCCTAACTAAGGATGTATATGTAAATTGACGAAACGTCACTTACATTGATGATACTGTAATATCACATTATCCAAAGTCATTTAATATTTTTCCTCAAGCTAATTAATAATTTTCACATTTAACGATCTTTCAAAATTGGGGATCGTTATCTGAATTGACTTCTTGAAAGTTAACTAAACTTGTCATGTATATTGAAGATACTATGATCCAACATTATTGTAAGTCATTTAATATATTAAGTTCAGCTATTTACTTATTTGCATATATAAATGAACTTTCATAATTTAAGACATATCTGAATAAACTTTATTAAGTTTACGAAACCTCCTATGTACATTAGAGATACTATGTTAAACATTATGAAAGTTGTTAAGCATTTTACATTAGCTAATTTCTAATTTGTATATTTATTGAACTTTCCTTTACGGATGTATATCTGGATTGACTTGAAAGTTGACGAAATTTGCTATGTACGTTGGGATACTATAATCGAAAATTCATGAAATTGTCTTAGAATTTTCAAATCAACACATTACTTAGTTGCATATTTAACGATCTTTCCTAATAATGTATTGTATGTATGTATGTATGTATGTATGTATGTATGTATGTATGTATGTATGTATGTATGTATACATATATATATATATATATATATATATATATATATATATATATATATATACCTAACAGTATGAAAGTTATTTAGCATATTTCCTTTAGTTAATTATTAATTCATGTATATAAAGAACTTTCGTTATTAGCGATCCACATTTGAATTGACTTGTTTAAAGATGAGAAGCTTGCTATGTACGTGGAGGTTTCTATGATCCGAAATAATAGTAAATCATTTAAAATTTTTCATTCAACCATTTACTAATTTGCATATTTTACGACCTTTCATTATTATGGATGTATATCTGAATGGTCTTTATCAATGTCCTCGAAACTTGCTATGAACTTTGAAGATACTGTGGTCTACCATTATTAAAAGTCATAACCATAGACACTGTCGGCCCAGAGAATGTATTGTCTCTTTAAGAGAAGCTTACCAATACGACCTGATGTGTGAACAATTTGGAAGAAACAAATAATCCAGTGAATACCCCCAAGTTAGTAAATCAAATATCATTGAAGGATGCGGACCGAAACTGAAACAATTTTATAACAAAATGTAAAACACGTAAGTGAGCTTTCTTTCGGGCCAGTGACAATCACATTTAGCGAGACCGTAGTTCCCAATACTATAATGTTACAGACAAGAGTTATCGCTATCTTGAATATCATTTTGATTGCCCGGCACAAACTCTGTAGGTTCGAAATCATTTCCATATGAAAAGATATCTTACTTGAGGTGTGAACTGACTGTCAATCGGCGATTGCTCTACAAATATCACAGGTAGTGTCATATTCACAAACATTGGGATCTTTTGTTCTACTTGATCGGTAGTTTATTTACTGTCTGGGGAGTCATAAGCCATTAATTCGGTACCGCGGAAATTTTCCGCGTTTAAGGGATTAGCCTAGGTATATGGTTTGTGCCGGCCAATCCCCTCATGAATTATGTGTAAATGTCAATGAACAAGTTAGGTATCTTAGTAATATATTGGAGGTACCGTTTGATTCAAACTGCAAGAAGTTAAAATGCAACATGTAAGAAACCAAGTGCTAATTTGGGGAAATCAAAAACATAACTTTTTGTTCGAATATTATGTTGGTGGCCAAAGACAGAAATCTTGAACGTAAGCATTCCATTACAAGGAACAAAGTATCAGATAATGGAGTCTTGGATAATTGACACTTCAATCACAGGAGGTGATGATGCGACGACATCGCGAAAATGAACCTTTTCGGACGTGACTTAGCAAGAGATGAGTCAGTACCGGTACGATGTATTCTTGCAAAAAAGTGCGTACACTGTATTTTACAAAACTGTAGGCAGAGCCCGTAGTTTGCATTGACAATGGCATCGAAAACAACTAAACATCATAGCATGGCGGTAGCCTCCATCATCAATTTAATTACAGTCAGTTCGAAGAGAGGCAATTTTTTTAAAACAGCCCCCCCAAAGTCTACGGCCGAAAGTACCGGTATGCTACAGTCGCTTTTGGTATAAATGATGTACCTGAAAACGACCTTATGGTGTGTGTATAATGTACACGTGTTCTCACACACGGAACGGCATGTTGTGTTCTGAGGGCCAGTAAGGTTTCGACATACTGGTTGCCTTTGTAATGTTTGGACTTCTGTTATGAGAATTAAACAAAACCTGTAAGACATCAGAAATGGCATGCTGTGTTCGGAGGGCCAGTAAGGTTTTGACATACTGGTTGCCTTAGTAATGTTTGGACTCCTGTTATGAGAATTCAACAAAGCCTGTAAGACATCAGAAAAGTTGAAACATTGTATCTGTAAGTTCAAGGTGAGCAAGTGAGCGTCATCACCCGATTTTCTAAATGCTTTAGCCCTAAGAGGATACGTGTGTCCAAGATCGGATCATTGAGTTGGCACTACATTGTAAAATTTCGACGAAGGTTGGACATAAATTTCTTCAATAACGAAGAAGAGCTATGAACCCAGTCCATGGTTGATTCCAGTCGGAGGTGAACTAATGTTTTGCGCAAAAATTGCTCTGAAGTAAACGTAACTTGCGATGAGTTGGAGGGGTCACCCTTCGAGCACCAGAGTAGCCGACCGCGGTCTCTTACAGATATCGTGATACACGAGATTCATGAAATCTCGACCCTTATATGATGTAGTGAACTTACTTCGTTTGTTTTTATTTTAGCGATCGGTCATGATGTTACTTCATTCACCCATTTCCTACCATTTTGCTGACCGTGTTTCTCAGTTAATGTTCAAATGGGTAGTTTGTGATTCCAACTTACGAAATTGCCAATTTCTGGTTATTGTAATTTTTATGGTTATTACTTTCTTGATGATTATTTCCACTACGTATGGCGCCATACCGTATGTACATATGGCGGGCAGTAGCCGAATCACTCTCGAACGTTGATATGACCCCAAAACATTACCAACATACTAACTATGCAGAGCCATGCCCAAAACGCCCACCCAAACTTGGCATTAATCCTGATCCCGGTCCAATTCGCCCCGGGCTTTACGATTATACAGTATTATTGTCGTACGTCTTCCTTACATCCCTTCAACATCGGAATACCACCACTGCTAGCCCCTACTAACTACCAATTAACCGACAGAACCATCATAACCCCGATTATATCACATTGGAGCCAGCTGGTGGAATTCTAACTCACCTTCTCAAGGTGGATTTTAGAACAGAAGTGTAACTAAGCGAAGTAATCAAGAAGTACTAAGCAACTTTGTTAGCCGTGCATGACACACACTTGGAACTTGAACAAATAACTGTGTGCTACTAAAAGCTGTAGGCTTGTAACGAACTGGGTGCTGTGCATGTTGAGCTGCAGTTCGGAAGTTCTCTTTTAGAAGTATGTTGTGGCCTAGCCCTGCGTACGATGCCAAGTTCCTGGCGTTATAGGCCTCATATCACAACTGCTGATTGCCATGGACAAAACCGTCGACATGTGGACCCAATTCGGACCGTGCACAAAAACTTTTCTAACTACTTCCTGCAGAAATCAAGTCGATTCTGATCTATGCCTACCCAAAATACTCTACCGCTCACAGACTGCAAACAAAATTGCTGTCGTGATGTCCCAAACTATTATTTGCCAGCGTTGGTAGGTAAAGGGACCATGCAGTGGCCGGCAACTGGCCGGACACGTTCATGCGAAGTTTATAAATACAGGTACCCATGAGCTGCATTATTTCCGGTCGGATCAGGGCTATGAAACTCTATAGGGATTGGTTCATCTTTGTCGGAGTTGTCCAAAAAGAGACACTAGCCATAGATTAGCATCAAGTGTAGACTGTTGAGACTGAAACATGATGAAAGGTCTGAAGATCGCCGTGATGTTGTTATTCTTACTACGTTTTTCTGAAGTTGTTTTCACTTCCATATTTATATTGATATAACCTGACCTGAGGCATTTTTCTTTCCACGCCGGGGCAAAAATTTATTTATTTTTACTTTGTATTTGTATAGGTTTAGTGTTCGAACAAGTGAGATCATAATCTAAAGCTTTTTCGAGTGGCCTGGATACTATTTGTTATGTATAATTAATCAAAACTATCAAAATTACTCTTTTTTTTACATTACTCGAATATTGATTTTTTTTCAACACTTAAGGTCTTTTGACTTTCCATTGATGGCAGCACATGTACGATAACGTCTTCACCCGTCACATTATGGCAGAAGTGTAATAATTGCACAGTTGTCGGGAAGTTGTTCAGAAGAATAAGCATTTTGTATTTAAATCCTGCAGCTCAGGATTTTCAAGAGAAACAACCCATTATACATTTCCTACACCTTTGAAATGGTCCTTAAGGTAATCTTTCCTGTGATGAACATTTATGAACTTCTTTGTAATGTTCCCACGATGAGTGTAAACTGATTCTTTGTTCGTATAAATCGTGACAAAAGGTCAAGTGACCGTGACAATCAAAGTCGTTGATCTGAAAAATATTAGTTGTGTACAAACTACATGAGTGCTGTTACAGGTTTTAACGTCCCACGAGATTTCGACTGTTCCTTTTACAAGCTGTGTTCAAAATGCGTCAATCTACGATTATTTCATGTACGGAGATACAGACATTGGTGGAGTGCATTTAGTATGTCCAAAGTCACCAACTGTTTCCTACTCGTATCGTTTTGTGTTCCTAACATTAATTGGTTCTATTTGCGTACACACACAGCTGCCAGGATTAAGATTTCCAGAAATAATAGATACACTGATAGTTTATTTCACCTCTGAGGTAAAGGTACACACTATCTTACATGTGCCACTCCTAGGCCCTGGGATCGATTACCATACCTTCAAGGTTACAAGACAAGAAAAGAAATTTACCTTTTTAAGCTACCAGTTCTATAGTGGTTAATAAGCTCAGAACCACCCGTAAATTTTATATCTTCGGAAAGCCTAGCTACAGTAAATTATATATCTTCGGAAAGCCTAGCTACAGAGCGACATTTTGTTTACCATAGTGTCACCATTGTTTACATAATTATCACATGACTAAAAAGTTGCATAACCTTTCAAAAAATCGGTTTTCCCTATGTTTTGTCTCAATGCTTTGAGATATGTGGCTGAAATTTGTATGAGTGCAAACTTTCTTTGGATCTTCGAACTTGTGTCTCAGAATTGTTTAAACTTACTTAAACAATTTTATGCAAGAAAAACTTCCAGGGGGTTAATTTAACCCTAGTTGGTTTCTTTAAAATTGTGCTCAAATGATCTACATTTGCCTGGTCACCCTTAGTATGCAAGGGTGACCAGGCAAGTGACTAGGCAAGTGATAAGTTTTTAAATCTGAAATGTCAGAGACGTCCAGATACGCTGAAAAACTTGCTGATTTCTCGACTTTTCATCGGTAAGAGGTAAAAATGTTGGAGTATTATTGAGAAAGACTAATGTGCTTTGACCCTACATCGAATTTTACCGATTTCGATGCATGCTAGGTGCATTTTTGGCGATCGAAAAAAGTGTGTGGCAATGAAGTGACACCCCTTGGGTAATGTTAGGCTGTATTGAATTTGCAACGCACATATATAGTCAGGCAGCAACGCACATGTATAGTTAGGCTGTATTGAATTTGCAACGCACATGTATCTGTGTATAGTTAGGCTGTGTTGAATTTGCGACGCACATGTAGGCCTATAGTTAGGCTGTGTTGAAATTTGCAGCGCATACTTTGTTCTTTCTGCAAATAGTATCAACAACGACAACAACAATAACAACAACAATAACAACAAATTTACTTAGTCCAAATATATGTTTATTTATCTTCATTTTTAAATATTTAATCATCATCATCGTCATCATCGGAGATTGAATCCCCTGTGGTGGCACTGGTGCGGTGTGGGTTTCGGATACAATGTAAGATCTAGGGAAAGTCAAAATTTCGCTTAGATTGTTAAAGGAACTTTAGTTCTATTTAGGCAAGCAAGGAACGAAAATATACGAGTAGACGACGGAAATACCTTTGAAATGTTTTATTCGTAAAGCAACAAAATCACGAACGAGTTACGACACTACAGCTTACAGTGTACTCACTTCATGTTTTCCCTAATCCGCTTAATAAGATGGTAATTTCGGCATATTCGACGTCTAGGGACATGTATTATTCTTCGAGATAAACTGACAGGCCGGGTATTATATCCACTGTACATTCATAGATGTCGCACAGCTGCTTGCTCCATGCTCTCAGCTGTTTATACTCGATCGAGTTTGAAATCGAACGCTGACGTGGCGCGAGTATTTTGACCCGATTTTGGCGGCCTCATAACTTTCACACAGGGATGAGGTTAGGTACCAAACACGAAAACATACCAATTATACAAACTCCCGCCTATGTTTTACATCAACCGTTATTTTAAACTAAAATAAATCTTCTTCAAATTGTGAAATCCTGTGTCGAGATCGTAATACTTAAATTGCTCGCTTTAAAAGTGCTCCATAAACCCTCCTTTAAAGTGAAATGGCCCAATAGCTGAATAATATCAAGAAGTGATACGAATTGTAATCACTCCTTAGCAAACAACTTTTTATAAGTACACCCTGGAGGAAGGAGGGTCGATTTCAAGTTGATTTCGTCGCTAGTTTTGGATTAAAGTCATTTGCTTTTGGCGGTGAAACTACGCGGCGCAAATCCGAGGCGCTGCCAGCGATTTTCAGCTCACGTGTTCACAAGTGGCCTAATGTCATAGCGATGTCTGTCTCTCTGTCCATCTGTGTGTTAGTGTGTGTGTGTCTGTCTGTCTGTTAACACGATACCTCAAAAACGCCTGAACAGATTCAAGTCAGATTTAATACACAGGTACCATATGCTACTTGCAAGAACTGATTAGATTTTGGTCAGTGTGGCTTGCATATTAATGAAGTTATGCAGTATCATTTTTTCCGTACAATGGTTTCCCTATGAAGACGGTAATGACAGTGTAGACATATATCAAGAAATACTGCACAAAATTTCATGAAACTTTTCACAGATGACAATCTCAGAACATTATGATGATACTGTGAGTGTCATGTCAATTATCTGCTCATTTGCATATTTAATGAACTTTTGTTAATAGTGACATAACTCTGAAATTTCTGCACTAAATGATGATACGTGCAACAAATATTGATCTCATATATATCTAATTATACTAAGGAGCATTTGGCAGTGTCAAGTTGATAAATAGCTCATTTGCATATTTTATGAAGTTTTATAATCAGTCATAAAACTCCAATATTACTGCGCCAAATTTGATGAATTCTTGCTGCTTCGACTGCTATCTAACTAGGGTGCAACGCACGTAGTAGTGTCAAGTTAATTAAGGGTTCATTAGCATATTTAATGAACTTTGTAATTAGGTATATAACTTGAAATTACGGCATCCAAATCAGTGAAATCTGGTACAGATATTGATCTGATAAATATCTAATTGTACTGACAAGCATTTTGTAGTGTAAAGTTAACAAGTAGCTCATTTGCATATGGTATGAAATTTTGTAATTAGTCATATAACTCCGAAATAACTGCAATGTGATGAAAGCTGTTGCAGATACTGATACTCTGGTGAACGCATTTAGTTGTGTGGAGTTAATTAAGGGTTCATTTGCATATTTAATGAACTTTGCAATTAGTGATATTACTCCAAAATTACACCATCACATTTGATGAAACTTGCTACAGATATTGATCTGATAAATATTTAATTGTACTGAGAAGCATTGGGCATTTCAAGTTAATAATTAGCTCATTTACATATAAAAAAAAGCTTTAAATAAGGGATTTAACTCTGAGAGTACTGTGCGAAAATTGATGAAACCTGCTACATTTAATGATATAATAGATAT
The DNA here is from genome assembly GCF_041260155.1 of Ptychodera flava. NCBI lineage: Eukaryota > Metazoa > Hemichordata > Enteropneusta > Ptychoderidae > Ptychodera > Ptychodera flava. Next base: position 23,435,498 of record NC_091949.1, on the reverse strand, counting down.
CTGATTGTTCTTAATACACGCCTCACACGAATTTCGATTATTTTGGTGTGAATTAGGTTTATTGTCAGGGATATTGAAAAACAATACAATTCATCCTCGTCAGAGATATGTAGTAACTCTGGAAGTAGACCGTACACATGTCTAGTCTTAACTATCAGTAGTCTGTCTTCCATTCCGCGTCAGTGCTCAATTTAAAAGCTGTCAGAATATATAATGTCTGTCTTTGTTCTTGTGTTTCGGTTAGTAATTATCCTGAGGTCTGCAAATGTTGCGTAAGATCTCCTTGTTCGTTGTGTTATCGCTTTAAAATGAGACAGGTCAAAGTACAATTTTTTTACACAACTTTATAACAGTCAAAAAGTATGCAGTAATTCATGTCATACTGTATTATTCAATGCGTCCAGAAGTTTCTGATAAATGTCAATAAATAATAATAATAATAATAATAATAATAATAATAATAATAATAATAATAATGGGTTCTTATATAGCGCTCATGTCCACAGGTTCATGTCATCAAGGCGCTTTACAATTATTATTACCCCTGGTCACTGGACCTAATTTGATACCACTCAACTCACTGGGGAGCAAACAGCAGCTCACATGTGCCAATAAGCGCAGCAGAGCTAAACGCACACATTACGACCACTGTCCTACCAGGTACCCATCACTCCTGGGTGGGGAGAAGCAATGAGGAATAAAGTGCCTTGCTCAAGGACACAACACTACAACCATGTTGGAGCTCGAACTCACCATCCTGAGATTGTGCATCCACTGCTCTAGCCACTGACCCATGATGCCTCTACATCATACATTTCGAGTCATCAGCAGTCAATTTCAATGCTTGATAACTAAGTTTGTATTTTTGTCAAACTCAAAATCTGTACACGTAATACCTTCCATTCAGAGGTAACATTAGCAGGTCAAGTTGTTGTATTGAGTAAACGCTAAAATTGTATAGTCTGTTTACAAGATATCCAACATTCTGTGAAGCGTACTTACCCTATTAATGAATCTGGTTTACGGATTTGTCTATAGCAGTCAGAAGGGTTTTGGTGGGAGGCCGTATGACGCCGGTAACACACAGCCCTGCCAAGCGGGACTAGATGTACACGTTGCTCTAGGGGTCCCGGAAAGAGATTCCCGAGTCCCAACTTTCCTAAAATCAGCTCTCTCCTTTTTAGTGGTGACCGGTGTTGTAGTCGGCAAGAACGCTGGATTGGAGCAAAATGCATGTGGTTTAATGCACTGAAAGGCAGTGCGAGAACGCATGCGCAAACCCTCATTAAATTTGCAAATAATGACCTTTGACGTAAGAAAGACGTTACAAATCCCAATAATGGCGAGGGCACTTGATATACAGACACTACGTCACCATATTTGCTGATTAACTTGTAATATAAAGGCGTTTTCTATTCACATATTCATGTTACCTACTTATATACTAACATTACCTTACATACCTCATGCATTGACACAACCTAATAATACAAAAGCATTTCCTCATATACTGACAACATCATTTCATATATTTCAAGTGCGTAATCATATATTGATATTACTAGTAATATAATGGCGTTGCTAATCATATATTGATGAAACCAAACTATATATTAACATTACCAAATCATATAATGACACGACCAAAAATGTACACGGGTTTCCAGATCATACGTTGACAATATTAAATCATAACCTAATAATATATTTACATTTCCGTATTACATATAGACCTTACCTTATCATACAATAACATTCCCCGATCTTATATCAATATAACTTAATCGTATATTGACATTACCATATATGATGTAAAGGAATCACTTAATCATATGTTGATATCATATAAGAATACGTAGACTTTGCCTTGTAACATAAAGAAGTCATCTAATCCCATACAGCAAAGAAATCCCAGAACGCTACGGCGCGCCGATTGCTTCAAAATTATTAAATATATTTGTGGGGATCCAGAAAAAATCGCCGGGGTTAAAAAAACGAAGCGGGGATCGTCCAAGATAAAGAAAAATCGCTAGGGGTATATAAAAAGGGACAGGTGCTGTGGTAGATAGAGAAAAAATCGCCGGGGTCAATAAAAAAGGGTAGTACACCCAGAAAACAATTTAGGGTATTGAAAAAAAAACGAGGGTGGGGGTAACATCGAGAGAAAAAAACAAGGGGGTACTAATGTAGTGGAGGATCGAAATTAAGGAATATCGTTAATCATTAAAAAATCATTAAAAAACAAGCGGGGAGGGGGGGGGGGGTTAGCGCTGGTGTAAATAACCAGATATGAACTGAATATGCTCACGTGTTTTACAACAGGTTCATTAATAGTAGTACGCTTCACAGAACAATAAGATAAATGTTATCACTAAATGAAGCAGGTTTTTTTCAACATCGCACGGTACTCTCAGATTTTAATCACTAATTACAAAACTTTATTTAATGTGCAAATGAGCTGTTAATTAACTTGACACTGCTCAATGCTTCATGGGACAATTAGATATTCATCAGATCAACATTTGTAGCACGTTTTATTTAATTTAATGCAGTAATTTTAGAGTAATGTCACTAATTACAAAGTTCATTAAATATGCAAATAATCCCTATATTAACTTGACACTGTTAAATGATTCATAGCACAATTAAATATTTATCAAGTCAATATCTGTAGCACGTTTCACAAAATTTGGTGCCGTAATTTCAGAGTTATATACCTAATTACAAAGTTTATTAAATATGCAAATAAACCCTTAATTAACTTTACACTACTAAATGCTTTACAACACAGTTAGATATCTGTCACATCAGTATATGCAGCAGTTTTCATCACATTTGATGCAGTTATTTCGGAGTTATATGACTAATTATAAAACTTCATGAAATATGCAAATGAGCTAATTATTAACTTGACACTGTTCAATGCTTCTCAGTGCAATTGGATATTTATCAGATCAACATCTGTAGCAAGTTTCATCAAATTTAACGCTGTAATTTTGGCGTAATATCACTAATTACAAAGTTTATTAAATATGCAAATAAACCCTTAATTAAATTCACACAAGTAAATGTTCTACACCACAATTAGATATCTGTCGGATCAGTATCTGCAGCAGATTTCATCACATTTGGTGCAGTTATTTTGGAGTTATATCACTAATTACAAAACTTCATAAAATATGCAAATGAGCTATTTGTTAACTTGACACTGCCAAATGCTTCTCAGTACAATTATATATTTATCAAAACAATATCTGTACCCAATTTCAAAGACTTGGGTGCCGTAATTTCAGAGTTATATACCTAATTACAAAGTTCATTAGATATGCAAATGAACCCTTAATTAATGTCACACTTCTGATAGCTTTACACTACAGTTAGATATCAGTCGGATCAGTATCTGCAGCAGATTTCATCACATTTGGTGAAGTTATATCGGAGTTATATCACTAATTACAAAACTTCATAAAATATGCAAATGACCTATTTATTAACTTGACACTGCCCAATGCTTCTAAGTATAATTAGATATATATCAGATCAATATTTGTTGCAAGTATCATTAAGTTTGGTGCAGGAATTTCAGAGTTATCTCACTAATAACAAAAGTTCATTAAATATGTAAATGAGAATGTAATTGACATGACACTCACAGTATCATCATAATGTTCTGAGATTGTCATCTGTGAAAAGTTTCATGAAATTTTGTGCAGTATTTCTTGATATATGTCTACACTGTCATTACCGTCTCAATAGGGAAACCATTGTACGGAAAAAAAACGATATTGCCTAACTTCATTAATATGCAAGCCACACTAACCAAAATCTAATCAGTTCTTGCAAGTAGCATATGGTACCTGTGTACAAAATCTGACTTGAATCCGTTCAGGCGTTTTTGAGTTATCGTGTAAACAGACAGACAGACAGACAGACAGACACACACACACACACTAACACACACACACACACACACACACACACGGACAGACAGACAGACATCGCTATGACAATAGCCCACGTGTTTACACACGTGAGCTAAAAATGGATTGGTTAGATATTTGTGAGGATCCAGAAAAAAGTGAAGGGTGAGAGAATACAAGGGTGAGAGAATACAAACCCCAACAAAAGGGTTGGGGCAAGTAACATTGGGAAGATCAAGAAAAATAAACACTGGGGAGAGAAAAACGGAGGTTATAACCATTCACTTTGGGAAAAATACTTGTGTACCATGATGCAAAACGTAAGTAGCTTTATGAATATCAGAAAAAACAGAAGAGATATAAAATGATACTGAAAGAAAACAAAACGAGCCGTGTCAGTTGAAAATGTGGAGTACTGATTTGGTGAGAAAAATCAAGATAGAGGGTCCTAGCACTCAAAATTTGTTGAGTAGATGGACAAAATAAAAACGTTAATGGGTTTTGGTATCCCATTTTTTCCGTGAGCATTTCGCGAACTGCAAAAAAGAGCAGCGGGTGATCCTTTAGCTCTCTTATTATTTTTGGTCAAGCAAACAAAATGAAGGGGTTGGTACCGGTGATCCCACAGCTCACTCATTATTTATAATATAAAGTCGATGGTGTACTTTATAATGACCGAAGAAAGTTGACAACAAGGTAACCATAGTCGAAACAGCTAAATTCCTCATATTCCACGAGCACTAGTTCGTGTATTAAGAAAGTGAAGGGTTATCAATCGTTTGTGTCCGGACGTTTCATGTTATATTTCCCTGCAAACTGTAAGGCAGACAGTCATATTAATCACTTACATCAGTTGTATTCGATATATCAGTGATTGATAGTAACAGATTGCCGAGATCCGATGGTTAGCGTTGTCGCACAGGTATCTCGACGCCGATGCTTCACGTTGATGTAAGTACGATTCGATCGATGCAAGTCGGCTCGATTTGATAAAGTTACGGCCATTCGATGTTCTCTGAAATAAGCGTGCGAGTATAGCCCTGCGTACGAGGCACGTGTGTTCCCGACATTATACGGCCACCCACCACAGCCCTGTAACAACCGATAGCGCAGTAACTAACCAATAATTAAACGTATCAAACCCGAGAACGCAGTAAACTTTACCGATAATGTAATATATCAACCCATAACGTAGTAATGAACCGATAACGCAATATTTTTTTCAAACCGATAATGTATCAACAAATTTATAGATAACGTATCAAATCAACTGATAATGTATCGGATCAAGTTATTCACGGGAATAGATTCATAGAGATAGCTCTATCCTCGATCGATCGATCAATCTGTTGATCGATCGATAGATAGATCGATGCACTGATCTATCAATCGATCGATATTTCTATTGATTGAATGATTGGATGAATTTTTCGAATACTCGACTAAACGAATGATATATATATATATATATATATATATATATATATATATATATATATATATATATATATATATATAATATAATATACACTGCAAATTCTTCTGGCTTGAAATGTAACCACTTGGTTGTATGTGGCTTGCGGGTGAACCAGTGTGTATGTCTTTGAAATATTTTGGTTTGCCCGAAATCAACTAGGATTTTTGAGGTTTGAAGTCACACCACCACACTGAGTATGAATGGCGTGTATTCATACCAATACATAGGTGGCTTATTATCAAGCCCTCATGGCATAAATTTAAGCCGAATGGCTTCTTTTTAAGCCCATGACAATAATTTATTGGTTTGAATTAGAGCCACTGGCATCGTTGGTTTGATTATATACCAAAAGGTTCTTTGGCTTATCTTTAAGCCAACCACAAGTGGCAACTTTGTGGGCATGGTTTAAGTTTAAACCATTCAAGTACTTGAAATTAATCGGCCTGTTTTCAAGCCATTGGCATAACAGTCACTCGTTAATATCTAAACCAGAATTGTACATCATGTCACTACATAGATAACAGCGAGGACGATGCGCATCCTTGCCTGCATTCAGTGCAACAGATTGATTAGCTTGTTTCATATCAGCATCAAGTCGTGAAGCTGCTGTAAGATCTATACCTGGTGCCACCATTGAGGATATTCGTTTGCAATTATCGACCCAAAACAGGGACTATAGAGAAATTGTCCTCCAGGTCGGCACAAATAACATCAGCAGTGGTAAATCAACTAATGACGTCATATCAGACTATCATGATTTAATCAATCTCGCGAACTCAAAATCAAATGACCACGTCACCGTTCTCAGTATTCCTCCTCGAACTGATAATGCCGATTTACAAGCACATATTGATGAAGTCAATACGGCTCTTGCAATGCTCTGCCAACGTGAACATGCTACATTGACATTGACAATGACATTGACAATGACAATGCATTTAAATTCCGCGATAACACCACTGACACATCAGCATTGTATCGTGATGGCCTTCATCTCAGTGTCAAAGGCTTGAGGAAAATGTTGATATATGCAAGGCTCGACCAGATGTTCACTGCTGGGAAATTTGACAACGTGGTAGTATGCAGCCAAGAAGCAACAGATTGTCCAATCGACCAGTGTCCCAAAGAATGCGATCTACCTTCAATGCAAACTTTGTTACTCCTGGTGCAATCCAACCCGGCAACCGTGACCAACGCAATCGTCCTACCAGATATGATGTTCGCTCTCAGTCGAATCGACGGCCGTATCCGACATGCTTTGATTGTGGTGTCGTCGGGCATGTGAGAACAAGATGTCCGCAACGCCAGGCCATTGATCGTCGTAATACGCAGTCAAACGCCAACCCGATTAGATGATTCAACTGTGGAGAACAAGGGCACACATTCAGATTTTGTCGACATGGGGAAGCTATTTCTTGCTGGTCTTGCGGAAATTCCGGCCACAAAGCCAAGAACTGTTCAACACACGATAACATTTCTCTTAATCCAGCTTCGCTCTTTTCTCCGAACTCTGTCTTGAATCCGATTCATGAACTCTCCAAAGCCAAAGGTCTCCGTATAGGTCACTGGAACATTCAACACATCACTAACAAGATTGATGAGTTACGTTTAATTTTAAATCATGATATTAAGCCATGTGACATTTAATTCTTAGTGAAACTTTTCTTGGGGACACGCACTCTGATTCCGAGTTTTTCATTTCTGGTTTTGATTTATGTCGGAAAGACAGACAAGCTGGTATTGGTGGGGGTCTTCTTACGTACATTTGTTCCGATATTCCATGGATTCGTGGGTTGATTTAGAATCAACAACAATCGAATGATGATTCTTGAAATTCACATTGAAAAAAGTCGCCCACTCATTGTTATTTAAATAATAACACATGATAGCGAGGGCAATATCACGATTTTTTGCCTGCCCTCGGGCTGGTGGTCATGATCGAAATACTGATGATGCCCTCGCCTACGGCTCGGGCATCATCAGTATTTCGATCATGACCACCATCCCTTGGGCAGGCAATAGATCGTGATATTGCCCTAGCTCTCATGTGTTATTATTTTTATTACACCGAACAAGCAAACATGCAAAGAAACAAAAACACAAAGACTTCTTCGAGTACAGTTCGCCTTCTGCGTCCGGACCTCAGCGTAAAATGTTGTCACTGCCTAGTCTAGGGTTGCCGCTAAAGTTTGCCGATCACCTCGGTGCCATATCCAAATTGTTGCTTGCATAGTCGCTGAACACAGAAATTGTTGCCATTTTCGTTCGTTTGCTGTTTACTTGCTTCAAAATATCATCTAACTGTGCCGGTGACAGTTCTGCATGACGTTTCGCAGCCATAAGTTGCCAACTGCAAAGTACAACAAGCAAACGACAATTTGTTTTGCGCAGAAAGGATGCACAGTAAGTAAATGACGTCATCCATGTAATATCAAATGCAGAGGGCATCATCAAGTTCGCAGAGGGCATCATCACGTTCTTTTACATGTCACGTGAGTCGTGTTTAACCAATGGCAGTGCATGCTGAATGAGTGAGGTGTAATAATGGTGTTTATAGACCACCAAGTTCCACAATATCTGTTGACACAGGAACTTGAATCAGTCTTTGAGTCTGTTTATCTCGAAAACAAGGAAAAGATTGTCTTGGGTGACTTCAATTTTAATCTTCTTGTCCTGAATGGTATGAATCATCACATCTACAAATGTATGGTATCTCTCAATTTAGAACAACTTGTCACTGCCCCGACTCGGCCTGGTACACTCCTTGACCATGTTTATGTAAATTGCCCGATGAACATTTTCTCTGTGTGTATTCCTAAAGTTGGTCTGTCTGATCACTACCCGGTTTGTATAGTGAGACGTAACCATGGCAACAAGAACAATACTGGCTCCCATATTTGTGTTAAATCAAGACAGTTTCGTAACTTCAGTGTTGTCAATTTTACTAGTGATTTAATGGCGACTTCATGGCCACAAGTTTCTCTGTCAAACGACGTCAACTCAGTCTTTAATGGTTGGACTAGTATTTTCAATAATGTTTGTGATGCACACGCTCCTTATTTCGATAGGCGCGTGAAAAGGTACAGACAGCCGCCATGGTTTTGCCCTGAGATTCTTGACCTCATTCATGTAAGAGACTATCATCTCGTTAAAGCTACAAGGTCAAATTCTCCCAACGATTGGTTATTGTATAGATCCCTGAGAAACAGGGTTGTTCACACCATTACTTTCGCAAAGCGCAGGTACTATAAAGATATTTTCAGTAGCAATTCCAGCAACCCGTCCGTTATTTGGCGCTCTGTGAATGAAATTTTGTCTCAGGGTGATACTCGTACACAAAACCCTTGCATTCATAGTGATGGTAGATTACTAAGAAACCATAAGGACATTGCCAAGGCATTTAATGTTCATTTTACTGGAATTACTGATAAGTATCGTAACTGTATCAATTTTTCAAATGACCCATGAGGGGATTGGCCGGCACAAACCATGTAGGTAGACTAATCCCCTGAGAGCGGAAAAATTCCGCACTGCCGAATTAACGGCTTATGACTCCCCAGAGAGTAAATAAACTACCGATCAAGTAGAACAAAAGATCACAATGTTTATGAATATGACATCATCCGTGATATTTGTAGAGCAATCACCGATTGACAGTCAGTTCACACCTCAAGGAAGGTATCTTTTCAGATGGAAATTTTGAACCTACAGCGTTTGTGCCGGGGAATCTTGGCATGAGTATTACTGCAGCATGGGTTAATTCAAACGTTGGCTCAACCCCTGTTACTTTCAAATTCCCCCTGTCTCAATTAATTTTGTAAAAGAGCAGCTTTCTCTATTGGATGATAGTAAATCTGCTGGAAGGGACACAATATATCTCCCAGACTTTTGAAACTTGGTGCAAATTGTATAGCAGATTCTGTCACCAGTATTTTCAACATGTCTATTATCAATGGCATCTTTCCTGATTGCTTCAAAACTGCCAAGATTGTTCCTATACATAAGTGTGGTTCAAAAAGTGACATTAACAACTATAGGCCTATTTCTCTTTTACCTATTCTATCAAAAATTTTAGAGAAACATGTTTATAATAGTTTGTACAATTTTTTGCATAGTAATAACTTAATTGTTGACTCTCAATCTGGTTTTAGAAAGTTACACTCATGTCATACTGCTCTGCTTAAGATAACCGATCAACTTCTCAGCAATATGGATCAGGGTTTGTACAGTGGCTTAATGTTTTTAGACTTGTGTAAAGCTTTCGATCTTGTTGATCATGACATGTTGCTGAAGAAACTGTTTACTTATGGTGTAACTGGGTCATCTTTAAATTGGTTCCGCTCCTACATGACCGGTAGAAACCAGCTTGTCAGTTATATGTCTGAAAACTCTGACGTGTTACCAGTTACTTGTGGAGTCCCACAGGGCTCTATACTGGGACCACTTCTGTTTTTAATTTTCATAAATGATCTTCCACTGTGTCTCAATGGGAGCAATTTGGAAATGTTTGCAGATGACCAGACCATGTGTGTTTCCGGGGCTACCATAGAAAATGTCAACTTCAGTTTGAATGAGGATCTTATACCGGTTTCAAACTGGGTTTCCAACAATGCTATGTCAATTAATACCACTAAAACAAAATGTATGGTTGTTGCATTACGTCCTAAAATCAAGCTTTTTACTGATTCTGATGCCCTTTCACTATTCAAATCAACAACACTCCAATTGTAAATGTTTTGACTCACACACTTCTAGGTGTGCAAATTGACAACATCTTAAGTTGGGATGATCACATTAATAAGCTATGTAAGAATTTGTCTATGAGAATTGGAATTTTGCGTAAACTGCGCCCTTTTACTCAGAGAAATGTACTACTCTTGGTTTACAATGCGTTATTTCTTTCTGTAGTCGATTACTGTTGCACTGTCTGGGGTAGCACTTCCAAAACAAATCTCCAGAAATTGTATAAACTCCAGAAAGAGCTGGCAGGGTTATTTTAGATGTCGATACATCTGTTTCCTCTCGAATTGTTTTCACTAGTCTCCATTGGTTACCAATAGACTTTCGTATTACTTATTTTACTGCTGTAATGACTTTTAAAGCTCTGCACAATCTTGCACCTTCCCATTTATGTAATCTATTCCGTCCTCTCACAGAAATGCATCATTTAAATACGCGCAACACTAGTCATGGTAATTTATACACGCTGTCATTTAGAACGGCTATGGGTCAAAGATCATTCGCTTATCGAGCAGTTAAAATTTGGAACGCTATTCCCCCGTCCGTTCGTAGCTGTGAAACTTGTTATCCTTTAAATCCACATTAAGTAATTATCTGTTTGCTAAGTTCATGGACGAGGGCTCTGATTTGGATTGATTGTGTCTTGTTGGACCTTTGTTACATTTAGTTTCGCATATTTATTTATAATCTGTATATTTATCGAAATGTCCCCCATTCAATACTTTTTCCATGTATGCTTTCTCTTTGTATGACAATGGACTTATTTTAGAGGGCTCTGATGGAAATTACAATTCATTTTGTAAATCAGACTACCCTCGTTAAATAAAGTATAATAATAATAATAATAATTAATATAAGTATTATATAGAAATAATAACGCGAATAATAATAGGTTCAATTTCCATGAATATATTTTGGGTCGAAAAGACCAAATATGATATCGATTTCACTGCCTCATGTTTCCATGGTAACCATTTTAGGGGTTGAAAATTTCAGTTTTTCTAATATCCATGAAAAGTGCTTTGATTGATATGAAATTATCTAGCAGGGGGAGTTCGGGTCAGAGAACACAAAAACCAGACTTATTTTAATGTTTCGAGTTGCCATGGTAACTATTCTGGGATTGAAAATGTTACTTTTTCCCTAATTCCTATTAAAGAACTATTGATTGATGTAAAAATTGATAATAAGGGTTTTTCTGGTTAGCACACCAAAAAAAAATCACACTCATTTTAATGTGAGATGTTTCCATGGCAACCATTCAGGAGTAAAAATTACCAGTTTTTCAAAGATTCCATCTAAAATCCAGGAATCAACAGAATGTGTTATATCAAAGGGATATTTTGGGTTAAAAAGACCAAATATCCAGTGTAAAAATCCAGTAATCAACAGAAATATTATACCAAAGGGTTATTTCGGGTTAGAAAGACAAAATATAATCTCCATTTTTACTGCCCTGTGTTTCCATAGTAACCTATTTGCGTTTTAAAATTTCATTTTTTTCCTAAGTCCATTAAAAGTAATCCCAGTTACTATGCAAATGCTCTCCTAAGTGTATTTATAACAGCATGAACTCCATGTTCATTTTTGTTTTATGTTGCCATAGTAACCATTTCGGTAATCAGTTTTTTTATTTAAAACCATAGACCCCGAGAGGGTCTATGTTAAAACATATTCACTATTTTTATTTATTTCATGAATTTCTAAGTAACAACTTTTAACATTTGTTCTATAATAATATTAATAACAATAATGGTAATTTCTTTGCCTTCATTCTGGAAAGAAAAATAAAGATAATGTATATTGGGGCATTTTGGTCAAAATTATGTTTTCCGTTAATTTTAGTGTGTTAGAATTAATTTTACATAGACCAGAAATAATTTTTCAAGCATTTTTAATTGTGTTTCATGCAGTCGTCCCAAATAAGTGTTATATAGTATGTTATTAACTTACTATGCATTTATCGAATTAAATTTATGCCTTAATTGTATGTCCTGAAATTAATTCTACTAGTATCCGAACCCAATCCTCCTTATCACCCAATGTACCATTATATTTATCACAAGCAGTAACAGTAGCGCACAGTTTTTTTTTTTGTTTTATTTAAAACATAATTCACTGGTACTTATTTATTTTATGGATTTATAATTAACGACGTATAATAATGTTCATTTTATAATAATTTATTTTGATTTCTTTGCCTCATTCCAGGAAGAATAATGAAGACAAATTATATATTTCTGATTGTTTAACTAAAGTAAAATTATGGCCATGTAGTGGTGCATTATTTTTTGTGTGACCTGGCGTGACCCCATAAACTCTATGATTCTGATGATTAGCTAGATCTCCCCTTTCCATGGTAGCAATGGCTAAATTTGAACATGATCCCTGTATACCTTTAAACATTTTTTTAAAACCCAGCAGGCCAAGACAAGGGGAAATATTACAAGTTAAATGTTTCATGTTTATTATTGCCCAGGGCTCGAAATTAACTTTTTTCCCTGGTAGTCCACTTGGGCAACCATATTCTGAAGTTGGTAGCCCGGTGACACTGGCTGGTAGCCCATTCATATTTTAGATCAGGGGTATCTTTTTTCGTTAACGAGACAAGAAAGGGCTATTTTACAAGGTTCTGCCCATGAAGTGAATTTTCTAGTCTTTTGATGTGTACACTTGCACACCTTTAATGCCCAAGGAAACAGGTGTAATGGACGACAGTGGGACTCAAAAGTTTTGTGACCTATAAACAACCCGTTTCACTCTCACAGTTGTATGCAAATTTTAAAAGTCGCCATGACAACATGACAACAATATGGCCTTTTCAGCACTGAGACATACTGTAGCAGGGCTAAAAATAGACCATGGCCCTTCTGTTGGGAGGAGGCATAATTTCCGTGTCATTTAGATTGATACATTATTATCAATATGCAACGAGAATGCGTTTTTATTGGCCATCGTTTCCTGTGCCTGTCATTCAAGTACGTCAGTTCAGATATGGAAACTTTGTTGCAAAGTTCCACCGCACGGCCGGTCGTCTCCAGAACAAAGTCATACTATGGCAAATTTCTATGCCCAGCTTGGTTCGACTGCATTTATCTAGCTCGTCCCAAAGTGACGGACGCATCTTTCAACCTTTCAGCTTGGTGAAAAACGCATTTATTGATTCGCCAAAGGCCTGTGGACTCGCTTATTTTTGCACAAGTGCTACATGGACATAGGAAAAAGTTGTTGAATACTCACTGTTTCAGTGAATCCGCCATGATGAGAGTTCTCAAATCAAAAAATGTTGCCGAGCTCGAATACAAATGTCTTCAACGTCATTGTTATACAAGAGTTAGCATTCCAAAGTCTGTCACCCTTATTTTTTTCAAAGTTTGGAGAAGGCCGGCATTTCCATCTGAATGATTGAACGACGTGAAACGCAAAATTCCATCGCATATTATCTGGCAATGTGTACAGTAGAAATACTGTATACCGTCGCTTCAGGTACGTATAAGCTTATACTCCACAAAATGGCCACAGGCGGCGTGAACTTTCTGAAAGGATTTCCTAAACGTCCTACTTGTTACCTTAGGGACTCACTTGTGATGTCCTGAAAAGTATTCTCTGCAGTAATTCCAGTTTCTGTCAACATGCAAAGCTCAACGACAAGATTATAGCACGAGACGTAGTGTACAGACTACACATTCACGCGCAGGTAAACATAATTGCGCATGCTCATATTGGCAGACTACTTGACTACACTGGCAAACGAGTGCGCATGCGTGAAGGTATATTTGCAGCAAATACACTGGCACAGACTCTCCACAGTCGCAGTCGCTGTGCCTTGTTTTGTGCGCGCCCACGACTGCCAAGATGGGCCTGCATTCGAACACCTCTTTTTCAGAATTCCACAGCTTCAATGAACTGTTATTAGATTTCTATATAATACTTATAGCCCCTAAACTTGTAATAATAATAATAATAATAATAATAATAGCTTTGATTATGTAGTACGATACAATTTTGTGAAGTTTTCAATTGAACAGAAGACATGGACTTGCTTCATGTCTGTAGGCATATAAATATCAAAACAATAAATTGGAGTTAACTGACAATACTGAAAAGCGTTGATCGCAAATGACGTCACTTTTCTTTCATTAACATGCAAAATAAATGTAGGGCCTATACGTCGGACTGTCCGCATTTTCCGAGAAACAACGAAAGTAAAAACCATAATAATTTATGGCTCAGACTAACATTGCAACAACAAAGTTTGGTCGAATTTCAGGCAGTGATGTCGCTCGCGTACAGCTAAGCTTATAGCAACAAACTGAAATCGCGATCAACGCTATTGTAGGCATATCCTGAATTTTTTCTAGACCACAGCCTTGATCCTGGGACAATTTCCGATGTATTTCATTAATAAGGACATGTTTGAATGGATGTTCTATGCCCCTGAAGTGTGTGAAAAAAGCATGCCATGGCAAGGGTTCATAGCAAATATTTTATGCCAATAAAGGTCAACGGTCATGGTCGTTCAGTAACCTTTGACCCATGGTTCACCCTTTGTAACATTACGCTTTAAAATAGTTCAATTGTACACAATGATTCGCCGAGCCAATGTTAACTTAGATAGTCATTACAGTAATTACAGGTGGGGATGGGCCGGGGGAATTAGGGGAGGGTTACTTTTTTAGAAAACAGTTCAAGGGGGAGGGTCACTTTTCTAAACCTATCTTAGGGGAGGGTCACTTTTGACAGAAGCTGATTTTATGGCCAAAACTTTGATCGTCCATGTGATATTTCCTGAATAGGAAATCACACAAAATACGTACACATTATAGACCGCCATGCATAGTGAATTGACATTTCGGTTAAATTTCAAAATCAAATTTCTTACACAACCATAGACGTGCAACTACTTTAGTCTAATCAAGAACAAAAATCTAAATAATCAAGCATACATAAATGCACAGAATTATCTAATTTTGTACTGAAAAAATATCCATACTTTCATCATAGACTGCCATGCATAGTGAATCAACATTTCGGTGAAATTCCAAAATCAAATTTCTTACACAACCATAGACTTGTAACCACTCTAGTCTAATCAAGAACATTAATATCAATAATCAAGAGTACACAAATGCAAAGATTTACCTATTTTTGTATTGGAAAAAAACTATTCATAATTTCATCATAGACAACATGGATAGTGAACCAATTTTTAGATGAAATTCAAAAATCAATTTCTTGTACACAAATGCACATTTTACTTCCCTATTCAAGCAAAGTACATTTAAATACATTATCAAACATATATAATATAAAGATATAGCATAAATCAGCCATATCTTGCCTTCTTATAGTTGCACAAAATATGGTGACCCTCCCTCAAATGTATGAAATACCATATCTCTTCAAAAATTCTTGCGTGATAAATTGTGACTGTCCCTCCAAAAACACCAGCCCTCCCCTCTGTAATTTGTCCTTAACATAACAATTGAACCAATTGTTACGTAAATTAGCTGATACTTTTTAGTTATTCCGGGGAGAATACCGCAGTGGTCGGGGGGTCAAGTTTTAGAATGTAGGACAAGTGGGAGGTCACATTTTAGACAGGAGGATAGGGGGAGGGTCACATTTTATGGTACAGGTGTGTGCAAATTCCCGGCCCACCCCCTGTAATTACTGAAGGCTCCCTTATAGATATTATATCACCGTGACATATGTAAGAATTATAGTAGTTGCTGTTTGATCCTACTCTTAAAGTGACCACTGGTAGTGGAATCCTCACCCCTTCACTTCAAAGGGAGTTGCGTATTAATTCCTCTGTAAGCACAGATTGTGCACCAAAGTTCCGAATGGTATACAGGCCTCGCAGCGCAGCCGAGATGGTATTCTACGACCGTCCCAAGTTACAATTCCGATTCCGTACTTCGGCAGTCTGTCAGTTTACCTACAATTTCCCACACAACAGTCGACAGTAATGGCTTCCATCACCGACGAAGACGATTTCGGAAGAACTGGTTATATATCTTAGCACAATGCTACCTCCATGATCTCAGCGATGACTATTTGCATTCAACGGTTCATATGTTCAACCCATGTCTTTGAAATTGAAGGCAACTGAAGTACAAATCAAACGTAAGCTTACGTATTTGTTTTGTTCCGTGTTATATTCCATGCAAGATGTGCAAAGTCATTAATTTAAACCGGGCTTGAATTTGTTCAAGCACGTCGATTGCGTTCCACAAACATTTCTAGAGCCGCTATTACCAACTTCCGGGCTGATTACGGCAGTACCCGGAAACACGATGCCCGAAGCTCAATGTTTATGGAACGCGATCGACGTGTTTGAAAAAATTCCGAACCCCATAAACAACAAGGTTATTGTAATTCAGTGTTTAGTCTTCAGTAGTGATAATTCGGTACGATCAAATGGAGCAAATATGTAGCATTTCACATCAACATGCCTCGTCCAGTGAGATGCACTCATTTGGAACTCTACAGGGCCGTCGGCATTGTAGCGCTACTGTGACCAAGGTCGCAAAAACCAAACTCACCGACAGTCTCACCGTAGCGCTACAATTTTGCAGCTAGTGCTAGTAAGCTAGTGCATATATTCATATCAATGATCGTTGCCAAGGATGTAACAAATTGGCCTTCAATTTCATTTTATCAGAATGAACTGATGTGTGTGTCTCCTTAGTATATGTTATCGTGTTTGTCTGGCTTTTCATGACCGCGACATCGTGAAATATTAAAAAATTAATGTGTTCCCAACTTAAAATTTACTTGTATTTCCAAATTTCCCCCAAATCGTCCCTGCTCAGTGAATATTCAAATTCATTCTCTTACCTCCGTTCTCAGCGACGAGGATCTTTTCAAAGAGGTTGATTTGTGTCGTAGTTTTATGACCCTTTGTCACTGTCCATCAACAAATAGCTGCAACAAGAGTTATTGCCGCATTAGAGAGCTGCCCATTGTACGAGAATGGACCAGAAAAAGTGAGTAACTGCATATTTGTTTTTAGCTACCTTTCTGTGTGATCTTCAGGCAAACCGACTTGCCACGGCTTAGATGCAGGTACCCTCATGCCATTCTTTCAATAACAAACATAGACTGTTTCAAGGATGATATGTCTTGTTTATGTTGATAATAACCTCAAACTGGCAACTTAGATGATTTAATACAGACAGATATACCTAAAAAATCATTTGTCCAAAATGATATCATGGTTGATTCTGTTTTTCAAGGCAAATTTATGTTTCCACCGCCTGATTTTAACTTGGGTCCGTCAACATATCATTGCTTACACAAATCTTGTGAGCCATCTTGTCATTCAAGACAGGTACATACTAAAGTGATTCATTTTCAGCAAATAACTTCATGTACAAATGTTGACCATTGACTTCCACTTACCGGTAATAGATACTTATTTGTTTCTTTTTCAACAGATTGTCCAGGGCGTGATATACTTGATACAGAAAATGCCTTCAGCTCCACAAATTAGCAATGGTACAATGTGGAAACAGAATGAAGACTCTGCCCTCAGATATGGTGGAACTCAGAAAGTGGATATAAAAGGTGATCAAATGTCGTTGTGTGCAGTGATAATGATCGTGTCAGGCGTGAATGTTCCACATATTCAACATATTACACTAACACTTTGGGTTTTGTTCTAATTTCAGCTGTTATTACATATCTGTGATGTATCTTTGTCATATTCACACAACAGACATAAACGTTACACTTATTATTGCTATAATTTAAGGTTATTCACAAAATAATGGGTTTATGTCCGAATACATCGTACAGCGGCGGTATTTTATGGAGCTACGCATACCAAAGCGTATGATGTACGAGGACATAAATCCTGGTATTTTGTGAATAATCTTATTATTATACACCTTTTTAGTCCAATTTTACCGCAAAAAAGTCAAAATTAAAGGTTTTTTGGGATGCCCGTAGCGTACTACACTAGGCGATTGCAAGCAAACTGAGAACACGTTTAGCGTGTCGGCTAAGTGCACAGAACGAAATTTCAAACCCACGCAGCACAGTGTACATGATAGAAATTGTAGGTTAGCGGCATAATTTCACTGTAATTCGCAGGGTTTTTATTCTCTACTAGTAACGTTGTGAAGTACTGAATGTTTAGAAGTATACTTTTTGTTAAAAATTTAAAATCATCTCTCCTTTTTCCCTGCGCTGACGTAAAGGTTTTTTGAGGGCAAATGTCAAATAGCATCCAATAACACCAAAAGTTATTGTACTCCGCCACAAAGTTATTTGACTCCGCATCCTCTGATACCGAAACTTACTGTACGACGCAACTCCATAGGTTACAGACGCAGGTGTATAATAATCAATCACATGAGGGGAGCCACTTGCATGCACCTGGTTTATGATATTGAATCTTAGTCTGATGTATCAAGAGTAGAATTAACATAATTTACCATTTTCCTGATTGTTAAACAGGCATCAAACTTTTTGGGTTCTCAAGAGTGTCTTTTGTGGAAAAACTGCAGTTGGACAAATGGTTACGGTTGTGACGTAAGTATTGCTTGTTGAAAAAAATTGTTACTGTAATTCAGTGCAAATTAGTAAAGGCACATTAGCTGTAAGTTTTAGCAATTTTCAATCTTCATTGTTGTGTGTACAAACTGCAGTTTCGATAGCTATATAACAGCCTCTTGAATACCAATATTCTGCTTGACAATGTACTGTGTACATGTTTAACAACCATTGTCATTGTTGACAAATGAATTCTATTCCAGACTGAAATTTGATTTTCAAATAATGCTAAATATACACATATGAACTGGGTTGATAATGTATGTTGGACATTCATCATGCCTTAAGAAGTAGAACAAGAAACTGCAGTTTTTTGCACAAAACAAAACTACTTGGAAATTGCCAAAAGTAAAAGCTGATTGAGCTTTTAACATGCCGGATTTGATTTCTGTCAGATTCAGTTCAAGGACTTCCGTTTACCGTACAATGGAAAACTTACAACCCTGTTACCTTCTTAGGGCTGGTTCAGGGATGTAAACACAGCTGTTCTAGCCCTAAGAAGCTACAGAGACTACCAGCTATTAAATAATATCCCAAGTATAGCATAGTCAGAAAAATAACTAGCACAGCTACATTTCACATCTATGTACCTAGTGTTTCAACAGTCCAGTACAATAGTTTTGCAAATAGTACATGCAACATGGGTTTGAAAAAATGAGCCTGAACATTTGCTTCCAAATCAACCCGGTAGAAGAAATGTGTACAATTCTGTAATGGGGGGGGGGGGGTTGTTTCCACATAACTGGTACATGAATGTCTTCATAGGCACAATTGCACTGTGTGTTCACAATAAGGCTGGTACAGGAGGTAAGCTTTATGTGACCATGGTGAAAAGGGGCTAAAACTTTCAACAGGGCTAGCTGGTATGCGGATGTGTTCATCACTGTGTCTCAAATGCTGAACACCGGCCCTAGTACAGAGAGGTGATCAGCACTTCTGGTACATGCATATAGTGCTAGGCACATTACAAACCTACAGCACGCATTCCTATATCAGGGCTGAGTAAAAATTACCCCTGCTACACTGTTGTCAAGTACATAGGTGGTACATAGACGTGCTCCTCAAAGCTGTGCTAGGATGTTGTACAAGGACATTCCCATGCTAAGTCTGCATTTTCAATTCGTTTCAGGATAAAAGGCCATCAATCATACCCTCATTCATATGAATCATATGTTTACTTGGTAGATCATAGCTTGGTTCTGTTGCTCTTATCTCCATTAGCCACAACTTGGGGGCTTTCTGTCAGCATTTTTGTTCTGCTTATCAACTGCAGTTTCCCATTCAAGTCATTGAAGCATGATGAAATCCCCAATGTTTAGCTACTCAGTACAGTATGTACATGTAGCATTGTTATTGTTGAAAATTTCATTTAGGGCCGGACAAGAATTCATTTGTCAATTATAAAAATGATCAAATATACAGGCTATGTTTACAAACATAATACTTGGCATTTTAGTATGCTGTGGAAAGTAGGCCAAGAAACTGTAGTTGATAAACAGTACTGAAATACTGAAGAAGTAGCCAAAAGTTACAGTTAATGGAGCCTCATTTACTTATTTCAAAATACATACATGTGAAGTATATCATCAATAATGACTGTTGCATAGCCAGAGTGATAAAATGCTTTCTCAAAGGTCTTTCCAACTTCTTTGCAAGTCTCAAAAGGACATTGCACTGTGACTCTGATATATCTTGCCTTGTAATAAATTCATTTTGATATTCTGGAATTGAAATTCATTATCATGACATTCAAACCATAGTTTTACACATTTTTGCCAGTGCACTGTTGCAGCAAGGCCTATGACATTGACAATAACTTGTAAGAGCTATCTTTGTCATGCTAAGAGACTTGCCCTGAGCAGTCATGTCAGATTATTGGTGCACCAAGAAAGACTTGATAATTGTGTTCCTGCAGTCAAATATGTGTTTAAGAACATGACTGTAATTTAGAATGCTACCAATGAACATTCCAATATACTTGTACAAATTCCCTAAACATACCAGTTTCTAGGCCTTGCCCTCATTGTACTAGTAGCTGGGCACTGAGTGTTTTACCAGGAGCTAATGTTGTAACTCAAATTTTGAATGTTTACATCTTTTATATTCCAGGATGCTGGAAAACTCACTTTCTGAGGACGAGATGCAAAGCAGTAGCTACGTTAAGGTGTGCTCGTCTATGAAGGAGCAAGCAGCTTGTGTTGTTTCTTGAAGGTGTTATATTCTGCAGCATGGAAAGAGACAATCTTGTGCTGGGTTTGCTTGGTTAGGGACTGGACGTAAATTAGCAGGGGGGGCGGGGGATTCGGGGGAGGGTCACAAATTTTGAGCCTCTGTTTGGGGGAGGGTCACAAGTTTTGAGCTCCTCTAAGAGGGAGGGTCACAAATATTTGGCTTGTTGTCGGTGCACTAAAGGTAGAAAGCAAAATTGTTTGTATAGACTATTATGGTCACATATGACATCACTCGCACACTGCCTCTTACTTTCTATTAAGTGCTCATTCCCAACTCTCTGTGTATCTCTTCCCCACCATTTTCTTAAATAGGATTGTCTCTCTTGTTGTTATTCTTATCGCCATTAAGTATATAGCAAATACAATCTATTGTTCCTCAGCTAACCCGTAGCACTCTGGCTGCCCAGTGTACATGTATGTGTTTCGTTAATAAACATTGGACAGTGCTTTTGCTAAGATTTGGGAACATTGGGAACCCTGGTAAAATTTCTGTTGTCCGCTAGTATGACTGCACTGATATACCAAGGCTAACCCTGGTAAAATGACCGGGGAACCCCGGTAACATTTACCTAGGTACCGCCCTTAACAAAAACACTGCTGGATATTACCACAATATCTTACATTATTCCACTGATGTAGTCAATCTTGAACCTATAACTATTTGACAATATTATTTCTCATTCCACTTTTTGTTGATCAACAAAAGTTCCCTCTCTTTTATAAGCCACTTCCCTTTAAGTTTAAGGCCTAGCTTCACCCTGCATCAGTCACTTTATAGGTACATGAATTTTAGTTTTTAGAGATACTATTGTTTGAAATTAAGAGTAAGCTTTGGTGTGATAATTAATAATTTTGATTTTAGAAAAGTGATTTTAGTATACTTAAATATTTAGGTACAGCCATCTGATTGGTATGGCTACTTGTGGCATTTTTCAAGTTTATATTCTCATTTGGCTTTACCACGTGGGAACTATCTATGGAATGAATAGTGTTCATTTTTGTTGTGAAGGCAGGATATATGACATTTGATGAAATTTAATGTGGGTAATTTATACAGTGAATCAGCCATGTTGATCACGTATTCAGATTGAACTTGATTAAATATGGTGATATCCCAATGTCATTTCAGAATATGGAGACTTGATTGGTCATGAAATAGTGTTTGCCACTTCTGTGTCAAATCAGGATCAGTCTATCCTCTATTATCTAGGCTGCTTTCTGTGATATGTTTAAAATGCAAAGAAACGAGGCACAAAAATTGACAAAGTATTGTCAATGTTAAAACACCATAATTTCACACTATAGCATTCAATCCATGACCATACTTTGAATTGTTTGCGTAAATTATTGCTTGAATAGGCATAACTTTTCTGTTGACCTTTCCCCCCACACAGGGCAACATGACAAACCTCTCATTGTCTACTGGAACACAATAGTACATTTTGTAAAACTGGATTTGATATGAGTGCAATGAGCACAATTCTCTGACTATACAGGTCTATCAGGAATATTATAAAATTCAGTGAACAATGGGGTCATGCACACATGTAGTTCTATATCTGTACCAGGAACACATTTTAAACATACATTGTACTTTCCCATATTTCCTCCCCATGTAGAGATTCAACTGCTCAATACATTGTAAATGACCATATATCATTGTTATGGAGATCAGTGTCACATTGTGTTTCCAGTATTCCCTCAATTGTCAATGTGATACATTCCAAAATTATGAATTTCACTGATATTTTGATAAATATTAAATTATAATTCCTTAGAAAAAAATGGCAGGCACATGCTTGTGCATTAATATAAATAAAACATTTGAAGAGCATTACTTATCACAATCACTCTTAATGGAGTGTAAGTGTGCTCTATTCCATTATGAGCCAATTTGGGCATTTATTATTGGAATTATTGAACAGCCTGTTGAATCATAAAATTCCACATGTGTATTTCAAAGCCAAAGTGAAAGGGCACATATTTACTGCCTACTTGACAATATATATGCCATTGACTTGGTGTAGCAGTCTAAGCCCTACGAGAATGGTACGAGTATTCAGCTATTGGCTGCTTTGATTGCCTCCAACAATGGCATACACATCACACAGGTGCAACCACAGTCGCAACGCGAAGGCCTATGCACCGGGTAGAGAGAGAGATCTTTGGGGTAATTAGTATTTGCGTAGCGACGGTGGTACACATATCCTCCTAGCGTAGGGCAATATTGCCGTTGTACCTCAATATTTGGACTGCTGTTTAGGTAGGACGTCAACTTGATCAAACCCTAAAATCTAAAAGCTTAAACTCGAAAAAAGGCAAACCCTTCAGTTTCGGAACTGCAGCTACATAATAATATATGATATACGTCGGTACTACCAAAAGGGTGTGGTAGCTCCTAGCTTTGCATGGCAGGGCTGTGTGTTACCAGCGTTATACGGCCTGTGGTAGGAGGCCGTATAACGCGCGCTGGTAACACACAGCCCTGCCATGCAGAGCTAGGTAGTTCCATGGTGATACTGATACGCTCCTGCTTGGGAAAACAACACCGAGACTTGTGAATTGCAATATCAACATCCTTCTGATCCTTAATATATTTTTCATAAGCCAATAAGTCAATCATTTAAACATACAGACCTTTATTTCCTGAAAATGATAGGCTAAAATGTACAGTGTACGTCCAGAGAACTTCTTGGTACAGCGCGAAACTTGTAAACAAACTTGTTGTATGCGTTGAAGGTATTTGAATATCTTTAGAATGATGTTCACAGTCACACTTGGAAGTAGTGACAATTTAGTCAAGTCGTAAGTGAAAAATATTTGTGAAAATCATCATTTAATTAAGCACTTTCAATACTTAGACCTCAATCAATTTTGACAGTCAGGAAGAACGGACAGAAATAATTGAGCAGTGAAATTAATGACTTACATGACGAATCTCTGACTTAAAATGACATTGAAATTACTGTCATTTTCCAGAAAACATGTACGTACCAAGCTTGCAGGTCAAGTGCAGATGGTCAAATATGATGTGAAATAGGCCCAGAAGAAAGTTTTTAAATAGCTTTGAAACAAGCGGACTGCCAGTCTTGTTTAGTGGTCATCTAGTACCAAGATGTTAACTTTTTCACATAATGTTATGATTGGTGTCTACCTCCATGGATTACAACATACCGGTACATGATTCGGTACTCAGCAGACGACTGCACTTTCATATTGGAAATATCTGTGAGTTCACATGGTGGTGTAATCTTACATCCCTGTTCAGAAATGGCTAATATTATGATACTTTGGACAAAGCTATTTTTGTCAACATTTTACAGTACTATCTTGTCAATGCACCAATTATATAAATATTCATTGCCACCATTTCAATACTTCAACAGTGCAATGGTCATGCTGCTTGACACTTGAATTAAAATAATCGCTACTAGATATATACCAAGTTAAAGGGACAAAGTTGCTCATTATTGACATTATTTTGCCATTTAAATTTCTTTTGATAGATTATTGTCACTGAAATATGCTCACTCTCTGGTTATAGCAATTCAATTCTCACTTTTTAAAGAGGCACATTAACATGTGAACTGTTACAATTTTTGGTACATACCTTAAATTAAATTATTAAGTGACCACATGTTACATCCATGCATGAATATGAGTTGAGCTTTGACAACCAGAGATTGCAATTAAGCCCATTTCTGTGAGCAGCAGAAAAGCATGTATATTCAACGGAAATTTAAATGACCAAAATTTTGTCAAAAATGAGTGACTTTGTCCCTTTAATGGCCAATGACAATGGCTAAATTCCATGTTTGCTGTTTTGTTAGTTTTGCCTGTCAGTCACTGTAATTTGAAACAATGGTGTATGGACAAGATGTTGGTTTTGTTGTTTACTTTGCAGGTCAGAGTTATATAAATTCATTAGATTTCAGAATTGTTCAGTTTTAGCTGCGGTATTTTAGCATGATATGCTCTGTATTGATTCAGCTTGTAAGCCAAGCTTGATGACACTTGAGCAGTGGTGTCATTTTTTGTGTCCAGTGAAGTGTGCTGACAAAGTGGAAAATAGAGCATTTCATCAAACTTGTGCAGAAAATCAAACATTGAATTAATTTAACCATAGAGTTTATCCTATGGTGTTCCCTAGAACAAGCGACCCATACCACACTGGAAACAAGAATACCAGTACTCCTTTATCTGGTGATTGGTTTACTAAGTTAACCTGTTCACCCCTTATACCCTGTAAACAGGTCCACACTCACCATTGATAACAATGGGATTGGGCCAAACCATGGTGGTGAAAGGGTTAAAAAGGTTTTACAGTGTAAGAGTTAAACAGTAAACTATATTAAACCATTATCATAAAAATCAAAATGCATATTGTGTAGGCAGAGAAATCAGGGGTTCGCTTTTTATTAAAAGTAATGAAAAATCTGTAGCATAGAATTATCGAGATTTTTCTACAAGATTAGTTTTACCCATGCTGGTCAAATGTGACTGACACCATGTCATTGAAAGTATACTTAGGTAATGCTGACATCCTTATCTAGACTTGTCGTTGTCACAAGCAGAAGCAAATAAAAAATTTGCAGACATCCCTTGCTGGTATCCATCTATAATGCCCTGTGTTGTAAATCCCCACCTCTATTTTGATCGTTGAAGATTCGATCAATTTGTAATATTCTATTTTTTGAAACAGGGGAGGGTCACAAATTTTTTGGCCTTGCTTTGAGGGAGGGTCATACATTTTTCAGCCTTGCTTTGGGAGAGGGTCATAAATTTTTGGTCACACTCTCACGAAATCGCCCCGGCCCTCCCCCCTGCTAATTTACGTCCAGTCCCTTATCTAGGGTTTCAAACTTTGATTACATCAGATGTTTGAAAGGAACATGTCAATTTGTTGAGTACTTCTGGCTTGACAAAGCTGGGATGTGAAGTAAATGTGCTGACAATTATGAGTGGTTTGTAGTGTGCAGGGGATTTTCCGGTGAAACAGCTAGCAATTTTGTATCAGATGCATGAGGTAAACTTTATAACATCAGATTATGTTATTAATATGATTTTACCAGCAGCATTCATAAGAAAGTCATTTTTAGTGAATATTCCCTTGTAAGTATTAGATTTCATTATGTTGCAAACAATTACTATTTCTTTCTTGTAAATTGCAATAAATGTTAATCTTAAATTCATTCTGATGATTGTTGTTGTTGTTTTTTTAATGTAGCTTGCCGGATTTCTAACTCTTCGGCTGTTTTTTTGTGTTTTCAGATGTTTTACAGTCCTGCCTTGTGTAGCTCCAGCTCATACAGGACCCGATAGTCCATTCCAATTGATGAAACCCTCCCCTGTATCTATAAAAGTTGATGAAATCCAATTTAAATTCTAAGAATGGTCAGAAATAATTATTCCCCCATTATGGTTCATATTGAACTGGTTTGTCAGCAAACCATACAAAAGCCCTCGAGTGGCATGCCTGCAAGCCAGCTTGTAATGGCTTGGCAAAGCAGAAAAATCCTTAAAGTGGCTTGCCTCTAAACCAGATTTAGTCAGAAATTGGTTTGTTGGTATGCCACATTGCACTAATATTGGCTTATCTTAAAACCAGATGAAACCAGAATTGGCTTACTGTTGAGCCAGAGAAGTGTGATATTTGTTCATAAATAAGCCACTGTTCAGCATTATCTGGTATATGGGCAAGGTACAGTATCTTAAACATGGCTTGCTAGCAAGCCTAGTTCATATAATAGTTTATCGCTTGTAAACCAGTGTTCAGTATTAACTAGCTTACTGGCAAGCTGAAGTGATCGTTGCTTGGCATGTATATATGCCGTATCAAAAATCAACCTGGCATGCAAAGAAACCAGACTTGGCAAGCCAGAGAGCCAAAAATAAGCCAAAATTCATAACTCGAAACAATCCGTTTACAGACAAACAAGCCGGTTTATTTCTGGCTCGAATTTAGCTGGCCGGCAAACCAGAAAAATGTGCAATATATATTATATATTATATATATATATATATATATATATATATATATAAATTTCAATGGATAAAAAGATCGATCGACTAATCGATAAATAGAGAGATGGTGTACTAAATCAACCTATAATGAGGCCAAGTGAACAATAACGTATCAAATTAACCGATGACGTATTATTAAATCAACATATTATGTACCAAATCAACCAATAACTTAGCCAAGTCCAAGATTAAAGATTCCAATCAACTGATAATGCATCAAGTGGACAAAAAAAAATTATCAATCGACCAATAAAGTATAATAAATGGAAATTAACTGAATATAAATGAGTTTTGTAGCTTTCATTTCTTTCAAAATTAATCAGTTACACCTTCAGCGTTATATATACTTGGAGTTTACTGGTATAACTCACACATCACGAATCGAATTTCATCAATGTGGGAAATGCGAACTTATTTATAAGTATTCCTGTAGGATGAATTAAAGATACTGCACATATGTGAATGTCTTTATCGACACACGTTCTAAGTTCGTTGGGACTTGGAAAAAAGTTTCCAACCTGACCGATTATAAACTTTCGTTACTTACAACGTCAGTATATTAAAATGACAAAAAGTCTTTACAATGTACATCTCATTCTGGGTCTGAATTACAGGTAATCTAAACTCATTGATCAAGTTATAATCAAAATTCATTAATTTGCAAATTACTCCTGTAAGCAAGCCAAGTCAACAGATTTTGTAGACAATGTATTGCTTTTTCTTTCGTTTTTACCCTTTCTGTCGTGATTCACGTCAAGTCACAATTTATTTGAAGTGGGATTACGAAACATCGCAAAATTATTGAGTAGTCGGTCATAGTATAGTGCTGATAGAAAAAACGCTTAAACCAGAGTTAACCAATGTATTTATATTAAGTTACTGCATATTAATCAATGATATGCTTACCTTTTTCAAATACACCCGATGGAGGTTTTCAATAAGATGAAAATTCGTTTAATTATAGGAATACGTCATTAAGATTCTTTGGTTAATCACTTAATCTAATACGCAGTTACTTCTATCGGTGACGTTTCAATATATGTGCGAAATTTGCGATGTTTGCTGTCGATCATTGCGGTATTGCAATCGGTCTGCTAGAGCCAAAAACAGTCCGAAAGGAAAAAATCGTCTTCCGTTTTGTAGCTGGTACAATTACTTTTTTTTAAATTGTGATAATCACATTTTAATGCAAAGCAAAGTATTCCCACGACTTGCCTGTACAACTTTTGTTGCAGCACGAATGACTAACTTGATCTAAATGTTGCTACACTACTGGAATTGGTTTGGAAAGTTGTTTCTTATCTTGCTATTACAACCATACTTTCTGTCTGAATTGCAGCCGATACATACACATAATAGTTTTCTTTCTTGGTAGGGTTCTCTGTGTAAACCAACAGCCACTCATTCCCTCCCTTTGTTTCATCAGTACTTATACTATCTCTTTGAATTTTACCCAACTAGAACTAAACTGTATAGCTACTATAGCAAGACTAGAAACAACTTCTCAAACCTATTCCAGTAGTTTAACAACATTTAGATCAACTTAGTCGTTCGTACTTACATGAAAACAATCGAAACACGATTGATTTGCTGTAGAAATTTTTAACAAATTACGCTAACGAGAAAAAATAAATAGAAGAAAAGAAAATTGGGTTTGAGACAATGTGATAACAAATCGCTCTATTTATCTATCTACCTATTGACCCTTTTATCTAATCGATCGAGCGATATATCGCTTATTGAGTGATTCTTCTATCGAATTGATAGATCCTTCGTTCTATCGATCGATCTATCCATCAATCTATCTATCGATCGATTGATAGATCGATAGACCGACCATCTATACAACATCCGATTCGATAGATAGATCGATCGATCTATCGAATGAGTGATCGATTTATCTATCGATACATTGATCGACCTTTTTATCTATCTTTCTATCTACCTATCTCATATCTATCTATAAATCGATCGATCTATCTTTCCAAATGAATCACTTAATCAGTTAATTGATACTTTATTGGTCGTTTTGATGCGGTATTGGTTGACTTTTTTACGTTATCAGTTGATTTAATCCGTTATTGGTTCATTGATACGATATCGGTAAATTTGTTGATACATTATCGGTTGGGAAAAATTACAACGTTATCGATAATTTTTTACTACGTTATCGGTCAGAAAAATTTACTGCGTTATCGGTTCGTTACTACGTTATCGGTTGATTTACTATGTTGTCTGTAAATTTTTACCATGTTATCGGGTATGATACGTTATCGATTAGTTACTATGATATCGGTTATAACAAGCCTTGGTAATCTTCTGAGCCAAACCGACGACTTGCGGTCCCAAATGGGACCGCACACGAAAAAGTACTTTTTCTGACTATTCCGGCTAAAGTCAACTCGATCCCATTTATGTCTACCCGAATCACTCAGCCGCTCACAAACTGCAAAAAACTGCCCTCATGACGCCCCAAACTGGCAGTCAGGGCCTAGTAGCCTGCTACTAGATATATTCATGCATCGTTGGAAAATTAACTGTTTGGGCGTCACAAGAGCACGTTTTTTTTGCAGTCTGTGAGCGATTGAGTTATTCGGTTAGGCATAGAGCTGAATCGAATTTATTTCGTGTGCGGTTCATATTGGGACCGCATGTCGCTGGTTTGGCTATACAACTATGATGCTAAGCAGGTCTGTGGTAGGAGGCCGTATAACGCCGGGACCACACAGCATCGTACGCAGGTCTATACTCGGTACTCGCACGCTTAATTCGGAGAACTTCGAATGGCCGTTACTTTATTAAATTGAGTCCGAGTTTCATGCGACTTGCATCGATCGAATCGTGCTTACACCAGCTTTCAATGCGGGAAGCACCAGCGTTGAGAAACCTGTATCTAATAGTCGGATCTCGGCAATCAGTGACTTTTTTGCAGTTCGCGAAATGCTCACGGAAAAAAAGAACACCAACACCACCTAACTTTTTTATTTTGTCCACCCAGTCCACAAATTTTGAGTGGTAGCGACCCCTATCATGACTTTACCCACAAAAAGTACTCCACATTTTCAACAAGCACGGCTCGTTTTTTTCTCAGTATACTTTTATGTCTCTTCTTTTTCCTGACATTCATAAAGCTACTGTAGTTTTGCATCATAATACACTCGTATTTTTCCCAAAGTGAATGGTGACAACCTTCGTCTTCTCTCCCCTGTGTTTTTTTTTTTGGATCTTCCCAATGTTATTTACGCCAACCCTTTTGAAACTTTATTCTCCCACCCTTGACTTTTTCTTCTGGCCCTCCCCTGGCCTAGTTTTTCTAATGATACAAACCATTTTCTTTAATTTGGATATACCATTACAATAGTACCCCCTGTTTTTTACCCCAGCGATTTTTGTCCGATTGTTAACCCCCCCCCCCCCCCCCCACATATTTCAACATCCCAGATTTTTTCTGGATATACCCCCTTTTTATTAACCCAGGCAATATTTTTCTTTATCTACCAATTACCATATTTCCATTTTTATTTACCCGTAGCAGTTTTTTTATGTTGGATGACCCCCTTTGTTTTTTCAAACAAGGGATTTTTCCTGTACCCTCATACTATTTAAAATAAGTTTGAAACAATCGGCGCGCCGTAGAAGGCAGCAACGGCGTTCCATAGTATCTGGAGCAGATTTCACCAAATTTGGTGCAGTTATTGTGGAGTAATATGTCTGATTACAAATATTTGCTGAATATGCGAATGAGCTCTTTATTAACTTGACACTGTTCGGTGGTTCCCGCAACAATTAGATATTTATCAGATAAATATTTGTGCAGGTTTCACCAAATTTGGTGCAATTTGGGCCATAAATATGTAAATGAATTCTTAATGAACTCCACACTTCTTTATGCTTCACAACACAGGCAGATGCCTGTCGAATTAGTATCTGCAGCAGATTTCATCAAATTTGACGCCGTTTTATCGGAGTTATTGACTGATTACAAAACTTCATTAAACATGGAAATGACTTATTTATTAACTTACGCTGCCAAATTTTTCTCAGTGCAATTAGATATCTATCAGATAAATATTTACAGCATGTATCATCAAATTTGGTGAAAGTATTTTGGAGGTAGATCACTTAAGTTCATAAAAAATGCGAATGGGCAGATAATTGAGACGACACTTACAGTATCATCATAGTGTTCAGAGATTGTCATCTGAGGTAAATTTCATGAAACTTTGTAGTATTTCTTGGTATATGTCGACACTTCCATTACTGTCTAAAAAGGAAAGCATTATACGAAAAAAGGATATTTCATGACCTCGTTAATATGCAAGCTACATTAACAAAAATCTAATCAGTTCTTGCCATTAGAATATGGTGCCTGTCTATTAAATCTCACTTGAATCCGTTCAGACGATTTTGAGTTATCGTGTAAACAGACAGACAGGCTGACTTGGAGACAGACCGACACATGCACACGGACAGTCAGAAAGACATCGCTACGACATTAGCTCACGTGTGTGAACACGTGAGCTAAAAATGGTTCGCAGTACCACACTGACGAGACCGATTAGCTCGCGGCTGAAGGGAACATGGGATTGATTATGCGGACACCAAGCAGAGACCAAACCCAGACCGAGTCTGCTTCCCAAAGGGGATATCATCAATTATCTTATACCCATGCCTATATCGCTTCATCCAGTGATGTTTACCGTAAAATATCTCCGTGATATTTCATGGTAAACATCGAGATATACACGATAAACCTCATCCGTTTAGGAGTATTCCTGAACTACATTTGCAATTTGA
Source organism: Ptychodera flava (assembly GCF_041260155.1). Classification (NCBI taxonomy): domain Eukaryota; kingdom Metazoa; phylum Hemichordata; class Enteropneusta; family Ptychoderidae; genus Ptychodera; species Ptychodera flava. Next base: position 23,403,747 of record NC_091949.1, on the reverse strand, counting down.
TGGTCAACAACGTAAACAAACACTAGATGTCAATTGAATGTGCACACGTGTTTTACAACAGGTTAATTAAAAGTAGTACGCTTCACAGAACAATCAAATATCCGTTATATCAGGTTTCATCATGTTTCGCACAGTATTCTCAGACTTAAATCACTAATTACAAAACTTTATTGTGGAAATAAGCTGTTTATTAAATTGACAATGCTCAACGTTTCATGGAACAATTAGATATCTATTAGATCAACATATGTAGCACGTTTCATCAAATTATATGCTGTCATTTTGGAGTAATGTCACTAAGTACAAAGTTCATTAAATATGCAAATGAACAGTTAATTAACTTGACAATGCTCAAAGTTTCTAATCACAATTAGATATTTATCAGATCAATATATGTAGCCGGTTTCACCAAATTTGGTGCCGTAATTATAGAGTTATATACTTAATTACAATTAATTAACTTCACACTGCTAAATGCTTTACAACACAGTCAGATATATATCGGATCAGATTTCATCAAATTTGGTGCAATTATTTTGGAGTTATATGACTAATTACAAAATTAAAATCTATAATATGCAAATATAAAATATGCAAATGAGCTATTTATTTAATTATTATTATTAACTTACACTGTCCATGCTTTTCGTACAATTAGATATTTATGGGATCAATATCTGTACCAAGTTTCACCGAATCGGGTGCCGTGATTTCAGAGTCATGATACTTAAAGCCCGGGGCGAAATGGACCGGGATCCGGATTAATGCCTAGTTTGGGTGGGCGTCTTTGGTCATGGCTCTGCATAATGAATCTGTTGGTAACGGTTGCTATCGTTCGCATTGTCTGCGTAATTTGTTTACTCTCAACTCACGCTCTGACTATAAGCTGACGTACAGCCTTCGCAATAGGCGAAAGAAAAAAGAAAGACGGAAAAAATATCAATTTCATAAAAACAGGAGTGTGCTGAGTTTGTCTACTGAAGTTTTAGTTGAGTTGATTTACTGAAGTTTCGGGGTCATGTCATCGTTCGAGAATGATTCGGCTACTGACCGCCATATCTACATACGGAAATGGCGCCGTACGTAGTACGCGCATTGGAAATAATCATCAAGAAAGTAATAAACATAAACATTAAAAATAATCCGAAACTTGCTATTCGTATGTTGAAATCACGAATTACCGATCTAAACATTGACTGAGAAACACGGTCAGGAAAATGGTAGGAAATAGGTGAAAGACGCGACGTCATGACCGATCGCTAAAATAAAAAATACGTTCACTACATCATGGAAGGATGGAGATTTCCATGAATCTCGCGTATTACGATATCTGTAAGTGATCGAGGTCGGCTGCTCGGTTGCTTTGAGGTTGACCCCGGACAACTCATCACGAGTTATGTTTATTTTCGGAGCAATGGGATGAATCACGGACTGGGTTCATAGATATCTTCGTTATTGAAGAAATTAAAGTCCGACCTTTGTCGAAATCATACGATGTAGTGCCAACTCAATGAGCCGATCTCGAACACACGTATCAATAGGCCTTAGCCTTTCAAAGAAGATCGGGTGATGACGCGTCGACGCTCACTTGCCCACCTTGAACTGACATTGACAAATACTGTTTTGATGTCTTTACAAGCTTTGTTTAATTCTCATAACAGAAGTCCAAACGTTACTGGGGCAACCGGTATGTCAAAACCTTACCAACCCTCTGAACACGGCATGTCATTGCCATGTGTGAGAACACGTGTTCATGTACAAACTATAAGCTTACGGCCGTTTTCAGGGCTAGCATTTATATCAAAAGCGACTGTAGCGTACCGGTACTTTCGGCCGTAGATTTGGGGGCTGTTTAAATCAAAGTGAGACTTGAGTGGACACAGTGGGTCATTAGTATGTATTAGGGAGATGGTGCAGTGGCAAAGAATGTGAAATTTGACTAAACTTGAATAGCATAGTCACGCGACAGTGTAATCATCCATAACTTATAGCACGATATAGACAATTGCCATCACCTCTGATTGAAACAATCTCATATTGGCTTTTTGGGGAAGACCTTCGGCTCTCCATGTATGATGTCTTTGCAAGGTTTGATGCTTTTTGACTTTTCTTTTTTGTTTTCATATTTGTCAGTGTATTTCTAAAATGTCAAGTTCAATTAAATATATAATGCACGTAAATATTAAATGTTTATTGTCAATGCCTTCACTATCAATGATAGTTCAAATGCTTGCATAGGTGAACTATGAAAAGCTCAGTATTTCTAGAAAGTATTCAGAAGGTACTATAATTGGATATTTCAGAAGAGTACTTTCAGGATGTGCTTTGGAATACAGTTCAGAATAACATTCAGACACTCACTATGTGAGATAATATTCTGTATATTCCAGAACAGTACTTTCAGAATGTGCTTTGGAATACAATTCAGAATAATATTCAGACACTCACTATGTGAGATAATATTCTGTATGCTTTAGTTGTCAATGTCACTGTTGGATGTTGTTGTCAAATGTCTGTGTACTAAGTGTGTGTATTCTGATTTATTTTGGCTCTTTTTTTAATTAGCAGCTGCAGTAAAGACACAGTGAATACCAGTACTGCAAAAGAAAGAAAAATATGTCAGAGATAGGTTGTCTAGCTATGATTCACTAAAATGATTTAAATTTCATATTAAATATTTGATTTTACATTCAATGCACATTATGCATTTCCTCTGCGAACAACATTCTCCCAATAGCCACTGTAAAACTGAAATCAGATGGGATTCTTGATCAGTGTCATTATTCTAATTCAGCACAAATTTGTGCAATTCTGACACATAAATCCAATAGGAAACTAATACACCATTATCAGTTGATGTTTCAATTGCAGCTGGACTGCACAAAATTTACAATCTTTGTACAAAGTACCAACTATGTTATCATCACCACAAATATATGCATCTGAAATATCATCAGAATAATTTGCAAATTGTTCAGAAATTTTAGAACACTGCTAAACAAATATGGACTAAAAAAAAAAATACACACTAAAGATGGGCTAAATTATTGAAATGAAATAACATACCAGTAATAAATATGCATATGTTGAAACAAACTGTGGACTACACTTCATTTTTCAACATTTTAAACTGAAATGTTTAGCCATAATTTGAACGCCACACTATGACACAGAGGGTTAATTTTTTAAAATTCGTTTTACAACCGAATGAAATTCATCGACCGTCATATCTTGAACACAGAAATGCCTTGCTATATTGTGAATATTTCCGGTGGCGATAGCCCACTGTTCGTGCACCGCCGTACAATGGTCGGAAAGAAAAATGCGCCATTTACATTTTGCAACACATGGGTTATAAACGTTTGATAATTGTTGTTTATTTTGAAGTGTAAATGTCTTTTGGCAAGTTTCACGATATCAGTGAAGATACAAGATATAGTAATTTACTACAGTGAAACCAGGAGGGTCATTTGTTTTCAGACTCGGTATGCTAAAATGAAAATATATCCTAGTTTGAACCATGTAAACACCACATTTCGCTTACTCCGCTATATCCGTGACGGCACAACCTTAGAGGGGCCCCGACTCGAACTCTACAAATGTTACGATGCCCAAAAACAACCAAAAATTCTCGCAAATCGGGGTTGAACTTTCAGTTTCCACTATAAGAATCATTTCAATCGAAGTGTGGTAGAAATCAGGGGAACGGTTGTTTTTAATGCACGCCCAAGCCCTAATTGTAAAACAATGACGTCGTCATCACGCGACTAACATTTTCGAATGAACTCCGTGAATATTGAAAACACTATTACAGTCGATCCCTCGTAAATTTAGATACTCTTTTTAAACTAGACCATAATTAGGGCCCATACTGTATACTCGATGTTGGTTAGATGTTGCCACACGTTTTGACACGACTTATCAGTGACGTGCTTTGGATAACCTTCGAGGCCGTTGCGGCGTTTCTTTCCGCACACAGCTTCTCACCTCTCATTCACTCACAGATATTATCGGTACACGCAAAGTTAACACATGCTCTAAATACGGATACAAAAAAAACCTCTTACCGAATGCCGTACTGGCTCCACTGGTGTGACTGTAGATAGACGTAGCAGGAACTGAATCTCGTAGCGACACACAGAAAGTATGGCTGCTCGATGCATGAGAGCGAAAGGCCTTAAAGATGCTGAAGTTGGACTCAGTTTCGGATTCGATTTCGGATTAGAATAACAGAGAATAGTTTTATTTCCAGCTTATGTTATTATTTTTTCGAAGGATATGATAGCTACTGATACACAAGGAGATATTTTAACTAGATCACCCTACTCAGTAGCATGTATTTCATGACATAAATGTTTCGCACATAATCATAATTTATACAGTTTAAAAACAAAACACTTTAGGCAGTAGAGTAAGAAACTATAGTGCATGAATACACCAGACAAAACTGCTGAAAAATTAGTCAAAAGTTACAACTTTTGAGCAATTATGGGCATTATGCAGTTTGGACTATTCAAGCTAACAGTACTTCGCACAATACAATGAAATGCATTCAATGCAATCTTTATTATACAACATATTAACTGATAGTTTAGTCCGGGAGTTTAGTATGGTACATTCAAAATGAAATCTATGGAGAACAACATCAATCAAAACATCAAAGTATTACAGCACATTAGCATCATACCATGTGACACACATTGTGACATATAAATATAAATATTTTTGTAAATGTCATTTCCTTGCTCGACTCTTCCTTTCAATTTCAAATTAAAGTGCTTTGAAGTTTTCTGTAATTTTATTTTTTGACTATTTTAAAGGTCTGGTGAAATGGTCCCGTTCTTGAGACCGAATATCTTCCAGGGGGGCAATACTATTACACTCGCAACAAAATTGCAACCTAAAAGTACGCGCAAGTGTTAATTTTTTGATATTTCTATGCGCGGCTTTCATCAGGTCATTTTGCGACACCAAGGTCACGCCCTCAGCGGGAGTCAAGGTTGGCCGTCTGTGACGTCACAGTTGTGTTCATTTACATTGAATAGCGGTCCCACGCCGCCTTATCTCTGCCCGGTATCCGCTAACAAAACACTGTTCGCGCTGCCTATTCGCCACGTTCGTCAATGCGAATTGAAATCCGAAGTGGCGAAAAAAAAGATCCTTATTTGCCACAGTGGCGAAACTGATTTTTGTTCAAAAGATATGGCAAATTAAAGAAAAAACGTGGCTGTTTGTAGTCTTTTGTTGATCTGGCTTCTCTCTCGGCGATTCGCAAAACTGATCTACTTCCGTATTGCGTCACATCTTTCGTCGTACGTATTTGCAATCGAGCCAAGTCTCACGAGAGATTTGACGTTATGTAGTCTAGTCCACAGCATGGCTCTCGCGAGAATTGAAACTTCGACGCACGCAATCGAGCCCTCGCGACAAATTTGACGTCAGTTTGGAACGCCCGCTCACGAGAATTGAAACTTTTGCTATAGCCTACATAGCAGACATACGAATTTTAATCGAGGCCACAAGGTTCGATGTTGCAGTTGATTTGCATTGCGGTCTGGCGGTTCCGTGTTGTGCATTTTAATCCATGTTGCGGTCGATTTGCATTGCGGTCCTCGTGGTCCGGTATTACCTATTGTTCTTCATTTTAATGGCCTCCATGCGCACAGTCCAGAGCTGCAGAGGGACTGTGCTCCATGATTTGTACCGGGTATTTATATCGCGATCTCTACGTTCCGTGTTGTTGTTCGTTTTAATGGCAGTCACAACGTTCAGTGTTGGTGTTCATGCAGTTGATTTGCATCGCGGTCCCAATTTTGTAGCGTGTAGCGAGGCAGGCTCAGGGACCGTGGCCGATCGTACGAACCAGAATAGACAAGCACATTGGTTCAAACACTCAGCATTTGACGGGAACTCGAAAAAGTTTACAGTTGAGCCGTTACGTTCTTGCCGCTGTCACAGCCACTAAAATAACGTCTCCCATAGTGAAATTAAAGGAGGACACTGTCCGGATCATGTTAGCGGAAAACCTAGAAGTTACCCCCCGTGGGCAGATTACGGAGGTGTGAAATACCTTACTTCCCGTTATGAGATACGGCGTCGGGCAAACTTCGGAAAGCCGAAAAAAATCGACTGGAGAGGCTCGGCGGACACGCCCACATCGCATTTTTCTTTTGCCATATTTCATAATCACGCGCGCTAAACGAAAAAAGAAATGAATGTGACTGTTTTATAGACCATCAACTGTATTTCTGTGATTTTGCAACATGGGCATTTCACCAGACCTTTAATTGTGAACATACGCACACAATTTATACTTTAAAATATGCACAACATATGGCAGCAGTTATTCCAGTAAAAACTTGCTTTTGACGACAAGTATTTATCTTTGCATACGAAAGTACTGCGGACTATTTTATTTTCACTGGAATTTATTTTAGCTGAAAACAGATTGCTTGTGTCTTATTTTCACTTCGTCTAGTCTGATTGGATTTTATTATAGCTGAAAAAAAGTCCAGCGAAAGTAACGAAAATAAATTCCAAGTGAAAATAAAGTATTCCACAGTATAACTTAATCGGCTGAAAATATAAAATTTCTTTCAGTCACTCGAATCCGAAACCGAATCCGAAACCGAGTCTAACTTCAGCATCGTAAGGCCTTACTGGTTCTGACCACTAGATGGCGCCGCAAACACAACTTTACGAACCCCTTACTGCTAACGTACACTCCTATGAGAAAACCCACTGAACACATTTTTTATTTTATTGAAAAACAATCACACATAAAACAGTATTCATGGTGTAGCATTATTTAAAAATAATTGTTTCTTAACTATGATGTTTCTACAAGCTGATAAAAGTATGGCCATCATATTTGCTTAAAAAGTTCTTGAATATACTGGTAGTCTTATTACAAAAATTCATTAAATATGCAAATTAGAATTAATTAACCAAACTTACTAAACTTTTACCATAGTTATGCTATAGGGTAATTAAGTATGTGTACAGTCACATCAAATTTGGTTCAATATTTCTTGAGATATAGCCCTATGGCAAAAAAGTCATAAAATATGCAAATGAGCAATTAATTAATAAGCCACACCCACCAAAATCTAATCAGATCTAAGTCTCATCATGATAATACCAAATACCAAATTGCATGACATTGGACCTAAGGGTTCTTAAGTTATGAGTGGAACAAAATCTGTCTACGGACGGACGGACAGACGGACAGACGGACGGACGGACGGACGGACGGACAGACGGACACACACACAGACATTGTGGCGACAAAGGACACCTTTGGTGCTTCGCACCACGGTGTCCAAAAAGTGGCTTTCTTTGACTGACTGTAATTAAATTATCGTGGAGACTACCGCCATGCTTTAATATTTAGTTGTTTTCGATGTCATTGTAAACTATGGATCTGCCTGCAGTTCTGTAAAATACAGTGTACGCACTTTTCGTAATAGTCAGGTGGCTTAACAAAAATATCGTTACACGGATGACAAAAGTGCCAAATTTGCTACAGAGGTTCGCATACATGTGAGATCAAAATTAGCTATTGCTCCAAAAATTTGGGCCACCGGAAAGGCTCGATGACGTCATAAATTCAAAATGGCCGCCATTATATTGCTTAAAAATGGTAAAATACGGTTTATTCGGCTAGTTTTCAATATTTTTTTGAATAAAGTGACATAAACATTCTCAATTACAAATACAACATAAAATTGATGCAAATCAATTATTATGATGACGTCATAAAGCCAAAATGGCCGACCAAATTCAAAATGTCAGTCGTAACATTGTCTAAAATGTTAAAGCACTGTTATTAAGCCTGTTTCAGCATTTTATCGCCTGAACTGAAATCAAGACCCCAAATTACAGACAAAACATATAATTGATGCAAATTAATTGTGATGACGTCATAAATGTAAAATGGCCGCCGTTATATTGCTTAAAATGGTAAAATACTGCTAATTCAGGCAGTTTTTCAATATTATTTTGAATAAACTGACACAAACATCCTAAATTACAAATACAACATAAAATTGATGCAAATCTATTATTGTGATAACGTCATAAAGCCAAAATGGTCGACCAAATTCAAAATACATGTATCTCCCATAATATCGTGTGATAATATTGAATTACTGTTGATGAAGCCTGTGTCTAGCATATAATAGTTTCAAGGCAATGTACAATTTGTCTTGATGATCCGTAAACTCAAAACAAATGATAAATGTACCAAAACTTAGCCAATAAGCTAAACACAAGTTGCAAACTATTATGAAATTATTGATTATTTACAAATGACCTCTGTCTGAACACTGAAACAATATCATAGGAAATAAGGGCAACTTTACATATCGGTTCTACCTTTGAAAGTGTTATGTTATAGTGAGTAGATCAATAGTAGTGTGATTTCATGATAACGAAAAACATGGCGAGAAACCGGTGAATTAATCATGCCTTGACCCTGGTCATGTGACCTTGGCCCCGAAAAAAGGTTTTTTTTTATGTTTGTGATTTGGTCTTTTGCTTCATTTGTTTGAGAAGCCTTTTTCGTTTGTTGAATTTTCTGTTTTTTATGTCTCGATGTGTGGTGACAGACACATAGTTTTGTGTTACATTAGTACTCTTTTTTGAGGATGTGCCGGCCTCAAAAAGACCGTTTGGTCAGGGTTTTTTGAACAAAGAGAAGACCTTTTTGACTTTTGAAGCTAGCTTACCTTGCTTTTTTGCAGTTTTCACGAATTCTATGAAAAGCGTCTTTGCCTTTCGTTTTTGGTATCGTTTTGCTGTTTGGAAACCAAAAACATAAAAAACGCCAGGAAGAACATAAACAGAAATTCGAAGATTAAAAAAGCAAGAACTAAGGAAGATTCTCAGATTCATTAAAAATCTTGCAAATCAAACCTTACCAAATGTTGAAATCAAAGCATCAAGCAAAAGCTTGAAATTTATTCCCATTCCGAAGTGCCTATAAAGAAAAATTGTCCTATCAGATATCAACAAATCTATTCGCATCATAAGATTGTGCAATATCATGAGAAACAAACGATCAATTCATCAGTCAGACATCTGTTCTAAGATAAATCCAATGTCGACACTACTAACGGCGGAAAACCCCAAATTGTAAAACTGTCTCGAAGCAACTTAGATCGATAGAGGAAATTCCATTCGCAACCCACATCAGAAAGAACATGACTCTACCAGACAAGACTGCTCTGAACAATCTATCTAAAAACAAATAAATCACAATAAAACCCATCAATAAAGTAAGAGGCATAGCAATTGTGAATACGACAAATGACATTAAAGAAAGTTATGGACAGCTGCGAAATGTACACTATTAATGTACATTAAGGCAACACTTGGCGACATTAACTTTACGATGGAAATTGTATATGATATCGTTTATCTGCGACAAGAAGATCATTGACGAGGTGATTTACAGTTTCCCCATTCCCATAAGTAGAATAATTTGTACAATACAATGGTATCTCCTGCCAAAAATACACAAAACCCAAGTAGAAGGAACAATCATCATCCAACGTCTCAATAGAAATGGCTGCTCGAGTCCAATAAACCAAATCTCGGAATTTCTAGACTTTGCCATAAAACCAATCATGCGAAGACGACTTACATATGTCAAGGACACAAAAACTTCATTAACTAGTTAGAATCAATAAATATACAAGCAAACTCTATTCTGGTAACATTAGAAGTGGTATCAATGTAGACAAATATGCGAAAAATGAAGCCATAAATACAGCGATCGTAGCGTTGGACTCTGAAACATTACCAACCAACTGATATGATACGAAAACCCCCAACAACAACGTACATTAAGCCTTACTGTTGATTATTCTGAAACGCAACATATTTTAATTCAACTGAGTAAAATACGAACAAATCTATGGATGAAGAATGGGCTCACCAAAATATAGCTGATATCTCATACTATGAAACGGAGAAAACTATATAAAATCCCAAATCCGGTCAAATATTCGTATGGAAACGTTTAAAAGGTAACATTTTCATGATTTACTCAGGAACAGAACATAATTTTATAACATTCAGAACATTTGTCGACGAGTGCAACACCCTGTACCCTACGTTAAACTTGGGAATTCATAATTGAATATTCTATCGACAAAATCTCATACCCTGACCTTGTGGTCTTCAAATGCCAGAGACGCAATCGAGAGAGATGGCTCGATTGTAAAACCCACACAAAACCATCTGACGATATTTATCTGCCACCAACCTTCAAATGCTTCATTAAAGGTGAATTACGCAGATATGTTCGCACATGCAACAACAATATTGACTTCATAAAAAAGGTCAATTTCTCAACGCAAAAACTTCAACAACGAGATTACAAAAAGAAAGACATAACTTGTATCAAAAAGAAATTAATGTAACAAAACGTCAGCCATCCTTCATCAACAAAAATAAGAGTAACGATATAACGAAAACCTTGTCAGCACAACCTCATCATAACAGCCTAATCAAACTATGTGATAAGAAACTGGAAAATAATGAAGGACGCTTATACGCTGGCCATGGTTTTCCAGAAAAATTATAATAACGTATAAAAGAAAGAAAAATCATACAAGATATCCTCCTTCAAGCAAAATTCAAACACAAGGAGAGGACAAATGAACGGTCTTAGTAACAATTCACGCAACAATCAGACCACAACATAGTGATCTTAGCATCTCTTTTTGACGGCTACCATCAAACTAAGCATGTTGGAATACAAGACCATTCAAGTGACTGAAGAAGGGACCTCACTTTGGCCCGAAATTCCGCTAGGAGGAATCACCAACACCAACCTTTTTTTGTGGACAAAGGTCACATTACGAGGGTCAAAACACTATCGATTCACTGGTTTCGCACCATGTTTCCCTATCACAAAACCACATTGATCCACTCACTATAACGTATCATAAACAAGGTTGAACCAGTGTGTGAAGTTGCCTTCATTTCCTTTTATATCAATTCGATTTTTCAAACACAGATTATTGTTTAATAATAAATAATCTCATAAGAGTTTGTTATTTGTGTTGAACTTATTGGCTAAGTTTTGGTACAGTTATCTTTTATTTTGACTATAAGTTTGTCACGTAATTGGGCTATTGTACCGAGCATAGTGAACTTCATAATAGGCCATAATTAATGTAACTTTCGGTTGCCTTTTGGTTTTATGACGTCATCACAATAATTAATTTGTATCAATTATATGTTTTGTCTGTAATTTTGGGTCTTAATTTCAGTTCAAGCGATAAAATGCTGAAACAGGCTTAATAACAGTGCTTTAAAATTTTAGACAATGTTACGACTGACATTTTGAATTTGGTTGGTCATTTTGGCTTTATGACGTCATATAATAATTGATTTGCATCAATTTTATGTTGTATTTGTAATTGAGAATGTTTGTGTCAGTTTACTCAAAAAAATATTGAAAACTAGCCGAATAAACCGTATTTTACCATTTTTAAGCAATATAATGGCGGCCATTTTGAATTTATGACGTCGTCGAGCCTTTCCGGTGGCCCAAATTTTTGGAGCAATAGCTAATTTTGATCTACACATGTATGCGAACCTCTGTAGCAAATTTGGCACTTTTGTCATCCGTGTAACGATCTTGCCGGTTTTTGTTGCTAAGCCACCTGACTATAAGGATACATCGTACCGGTACTGACTCAGCTCTTGCTAAGTCACGACCGAAAATGGCTCACTTTCGCGATGTCATTGCATCATAAACGCTTCTTAGTAAAAAAGTTTATGACAACCACGATGTTTTCATCCTGTGTGCACGCCAATATACATGTAACTCTAAGCGTACACATGGTTTGTTTACATCGTAATTATTCTCGTATGCACAGCAAATGTTTGACCAGTTTACACCTCTGCGCGTCACTGAATGATTGACAATTGTTTGAATCGCGGAACGACTGTTCCCTCGGGGCCATTTCCTTTGTTAGGAAAGCGATTTTTCCCAAAATCGTCGTAATTTTAAAAGGCTTTGTGAAACTTTGCGGATACCTGTATGGCCTACGTGTTTATGAAACAGTCTATGTTTATGGTATGCCAATAATGTTTGTTTCAGAATCGCTTCGGCTGATTTTCACGGAGCGATCTACCTTGCTTTTGCCAGTTGTCACTCAAGCGCCATTATGAATTTTCGATCAGTTAGGGGTCTTTTATACCCCGCACCGGGCTTTAATTACAAAGTTCATTATATTATATACAAATGTTAATTAACTTCACACTACTATATGCTTAACACCACAGTTAGATATCTATCGGATTAGTATCTGCACTAGATCGAATCATATTTGGTGCAGTTATTTTGGAGTTATATGACTAATTACAAAACTTCACAAAATATGCAAATGAGCTATTTATTGACTTTACACTGCCCAATGCCTTTGAGTACAATTTGTTATTTATGAGATCAATATTTGTAACTAATTTCACCGAATTGGGTGCCGTTATTTCAGATTGATATACCTAATTACAAAGTTAATTCAATATGCTAATGAACCCTTGAAGGGGAAGTTCACCAAGGATGATTTTTACGTATGTGCTAGCTTTGTGGTCACTTACCCCACATAGCACTAGAGATTTCCATAATACATCATGATTTGTACCAACGCAGATTCCCCTAGTGAATTCTACCATGTCTCCAATGTGAAGACAAATACCATGACTAGTTGTAAAAAATTCTGAAAACGTACTTTTATGGACACCTTTAAGAAAATATCGATATATAATAGAATATATGATATCAATATATGATAGAAATTTTAATTTGGAAAATTTTGGTGCCATAAACCCATGCACAATTATGGATGAAGGCAAATGTGGGTAACAAGACAGCAATTCTGGTCTTGGACTTTCCTCGGGGCATTCGACGCAAGGAGTATTCGAGTATGGCGGTACACAGAGCATGGTGCTTGGTTTGTGTTTACGAGAATTAGAAATGATCAGACATTTTAATTCACCGGTTAATCAGCGACACTCAGCCGATAGAGTGTATGAGATTCATTGAACATGGCATGGAAGTATAAAGAGATCTCTTGCAACCTCCATGCCCCTCAATGAATCTCATATACTCTGTCGGTTGAGCGTCGCTGATTACTTTTTAATTTGAGTGTCTGATCATTTCTAATTCTCGTAAACACAATAAAACATAACCGTTGTAAGGGACTGGTCAGTTTTTTCGGCCGGGGATGGATTATTTTTAGCCGACGTCAAACAGTGGCTAAACCCCCATTCCAACTTTCGAAAACAGGGTGACCCCACATTCCAACTTTCGAAAACAGGGTGACCCCCTGTGTGAAACAAAGATAAAACAAAAGGTGGAATATAAATTGAATAATTCAGTATATATATATATATATATATATATATATATATATATATATATATATATATATATATATATATATATATATATATATATATATATATATATATATATATATATAATTTGGGGGTATATTTTCAACAATTAGTCATTCTGTGTTTTAATGAAATTGGTGTCATGTCAGTTGTAAGATAGGAACTTAAAAGTGTCAATGCTAAAGTTTGAGTACAGTATTTTGAATGAACTGTATGTATTCCAACTCTCTTTATGCATAAGCAGATGTCCAGAACTGTCACAATGCATTCTAAGCAAGTGTGAGCCCTTGTTGAACTTGAAAAACACACTGACCCCCCTGAATTGGGCATTTCAAAAACATGGTGACCCCATCACCAAAGTCAAAAACAGGGTGACCCCCATGAATCCACCGCCCTCCTGGCTGAAGCAACTGACCAGTCCCTTAGCTACATGCTCGCGTGTACCTCCATGCTCCTTGTGTCAACTGCCCCGAGGAAAGTCCAAGACCAAGAATTGCTGTCTTTTTACTCAAATTTATCTTCAGCCATCATTGTGCATGGGTTTATTGCACCTAGATTTCAGTATTAATTTTTTGTCTTTATTCTGGTAACTGCGTAGACAGCGAAAGTTCATGGCACAGATGATGATGGACTGCAGCGGTCTCAGTGAATGATCGTTGTATGGTTGACGCCATTGTATGGTTGACGAGTAGCCCTGCGTACAGGTCTGTGTGTTCCAGGCATTATACGGCCTCCACCACAGCCGTATAACGCCGGGAACACACAGACATGTACACAGGGCTGCAGGGCTAGGCTATGAGCAGCCCAGATCAGTGGTGATCTCACCTGATAGCAATACCACGATCATTGTTGTGGCTAGCTTACTAGATCAAAATAAATCGGAAAGTTCAAATGCACTTGAATAGCACAAGCGCCAGCACTATGCGTGTATTAGCTTTCGTCTTGCCAGGGTCTAGCCGCGTACGATACCGGGCAGAGTTCAATCACGCTTTCTGAGCACAAGCATCACTAGGTATTACACTTAATCCAAGACAAGTCTGTATGTAAAATTTTCCCACCGAGTCTTTGAATAAAACTTCTCAGCTATAGCTCTCTTCAGAACGAGTTTGTATGTAAAACTTTCCAACCAAATCTGTGTATAAAACTTCCCAGCTGTAGCTGTGCCCCCCGGCTGTGCCCTCAGAACGAGACTGTATATATATATATATATATAATATATATATATATATATATATATATATATATATATATATATATATATATATATATATATATATATATATATATATATATACACTTTTTGGAGCTGTGCTGAGCTGAGTAAATTTCTCACATATAGAACCTCGTTCTGATACAGCGATACTTCATCAGAACGAGGCTGTATATATACGATTTTGCAGCGCTGTCAGATACTGTAAACGTCAGCAGCTGCCTCGAAAACGAGGCTTAATGTAAAATCTTCGAGCTGTATCAAAGTCCGATGTACGTACGTACGTACACGTACGTATGTATGTATGTATGTATGTATGTATGTATGTATGTATGTATGTATGTATGTATGTATGTATGTATGTATGTGTGTTTGTATGTATTCTACATGTATGAATGAATACGCTATATGCGTATTCATTCATACATGTATTTTTTCTATATGTATGTATATTTATGCTTACGCAAACATATGCGTGGGACAATGTATCTGTGTGTCTACACACGCAGATATTATATATATATATATGTATATAATTCCTCACTATATACATTTACCATCTTTTCTATCTCTAAAAAAAAGCTTAATTGTGTAAATTAATTTGTTTACATTTGGCGCCTGGTAAGTTCTGACGTATCTGGCAGAAATCTAATAGTTGGAGATTGCCGTCAGCCAGAAGAGTTCGCGTTGCCACTCCATGGCTGTTGCATTACGTTACGTGCCAGAGTTTATTATATACATGGTGGTGGTATTGTCCGTGTATACTACTATGTGGCGGTTGTCCAAGAAACGATGCCACCACCTGCACGCAAGCAGGACGGTGTAAAGTTCCTTGAGGTTGATATGCGCATCCGGAGTAGTTGGATGGTCCGCTGACCATCGTGTGTAGAACCAGTCGTTCGCGTAAACGCCCGCTCCCGCTGCTGCGCATGCGTCAGTGGTGAAAATCTGCTGGGGCAACGGAGTTTCCTCTATGAATAATGCTGTAACATTAAAAGTTTTGCTGAGATTCGCCCACCAGCTGATGTCCGCTCTGGCTTGCCTGTTAAGGCCTATGTGATTAGACTGTCGTGAGACCGAGTTTGCTACATCGATGAGTCGCTGCAAAATGTGCGTCCGCCGCGAATAACTCTTGCCGCCCAGTTGAGTTTGCCGATGAGTTGCTGAAGCTCGCGTTTCGTCTCTCGCCGCTTTGGGAGCCAATATTCAAGGAGGTCGCTTACTTCTTGTAGCTTGGTACCGTCTATCGACGAAGTCCGTGTGTGCGCGTTTATCTCGATCCCTAGGAATGTTAAGCATTGCGTAGGCTCGACCACCCTATCCCACGTTTATATCAGCTACAGTCAACGTAGCTAATGCTGTGCGGACCTCTGTAAATGTTCGTTACCCTCCATCACAATGGAGGGAAACCACGGAGGGAAACATAGTGGACGAAACACAAATCACTATACACGGACTTAGACTGCTGCAAATTCGCCTGCACCAAAGACTGCACGTCAATAAGGGCCTTGGTGGCTACTCTGGCGTTCCCATGCACGGTAGTCCACTCTGTGCGGTAGGGCTATAATATAGTCAGGTGGCTTAGCAACAAAAAACAGCAAGATAGTTACACGGATGACAAAAGTGCCAAATTTGCTACAGAGGTTCACATATGTGTGTAGATAAAAATAGCTATTGCTCCAAAAATTTGGGACACCGGAAAGGCTCGATGACGTCATAAATTCAAAATGGCCGCATTATAACGCTTAAAAATGGTAAAATACAGTTTATTCAGCCCTTTTTCACTATTCTTGTAAATAAACTGACTCAAACATTCTCAATTATAAATAAAACATTGAATTGATGCAAATTAATAATTATAATGACGTCATAAATCCAAAATGGCCGACAAAATTCAAAATGTCCGCCCTAACATTGTCTAAAAATGTTAAAACACTGTTAATAAGGCCTGTTTTCAGCATTTTATCACCTGAACTGAAATGAACACCCCAAATTACAGACAAAACAGATAATTGATGCAAATTAATTATCAAGATGACGTAATAAAACCAAAATGGCAACCGAAAGTTACAAAATGGACGATTATGAAGTTTACTATGCTTGGTACAATAGCTCATTTACATGACAAGATGATAGTATAAAAGTAATGTACAATTTGTATTAATATTCCATAAACTCAAAATCAGAGATAAATGTATCAAAATTTTGCCAATAAGTTCAACACAAGTAAAAAACTCTTATGAGATTATTGATTACTAAAAATGGTTTGTGTTTGAAAAATCGAATCGATATAAAGGAAATGAACTCAAGGTAACTTCACACACTGGTTTACCTTTGCTTGTGATACGGTGTAGTGAGTAGATCAATGTGGTTTGGTGATAAGGGAAAATGGTGAGAAACCAGTGAATCGATAGTGCTTTGACCCTCGTAATGTGACCTTGGTCCCGGAAATAAGGTTTTATGTTGGTTATTCCTCCTAGCGGCGTTTCGGGCCAAAGTGGGGTCCTTTCTTCAGTCACTTGAATGGTTTGTAAATCATGCTCATTTTAATGGTAGCCATTGTTCATCAAAGAGAGATGCCAAAATCATTATGTTTTGGTGAGAATTTTGCGTGAATTGTTGCTCAGATCGTTCATTTGTACTCTCCTTGTGTTTGAATTTTGCTTGAAGGAGGATATATTGTATGTTTTTCTTCCCTTTTATACGTTATTATAGGTTTTCTTGAAAACCATGGCCAGCGTTTAATCGCCCTTCATAATTTTCCAGATTCTTATCATATTGTTTGATTAGGCTGGTTTTGATGAGGTTGTGCTGACTAGTATTTTGTTACATCATTACTCTTACTTTTGTTGATGAAGGATGGCTGACGTTTTGTTACATTCTTTTTTTATAAGCTATGTCTTTCTTTTTGTAATCTCTTTGTTGAAGATTTTGCATTGAGAAATTGACCTTTTTATGAAGTCAATATGTTGTCGCATGTACATATCTGAGTAATTCACCTTCAATGAAGCAATTGAAAGTTGGTGGCAGATAAATATCGCCAGATGGTTTTGCATGGGTTTTAAAATCGAGCCATCTCTCTCAATTGCGTCAAGGTATGAGATTTTGTCGATGGAATGTTCAATTATGAATTCCCAAGTTGAACGTAGAGTACAGGGTGTTGCACTCCTCGACAAATGTTCTGAATGTTATCGTCAGATGGTTTTGTATGGGTTTTAAAATCGAGCCATCTCTCTCAATTGTGTCAAGGATGAGATTTTGTCGATGGAATGTTCAATTATGAATTCCCAAGTTGAACGTAGAGTACAGGGTGTTGCACTCCTCAACAAATGTTCTGAATGTTAAAAGTTGATGTTCGATTCCTGTTTAAGCCATGAACATGTCACCTTTTAAATTTCCATACGAATATTTGACCAGATTTGGGATTTAATATAACTTTCTCCGTTTCATGGTATATGATATCAGCTATTTCTGGTGAGCCCATACTGCATCCATAGATTCATTTGTATTTTTCTCAGTTGAATTCAAATATGTTGCGTTTCAGAATAATCGACAGTTAAGGCTTTCATGTACATTGACGGTGGCTTTTTTGTATCATACCAGTTGGCAGTACTGTTTCAGAGTCTAACGCTACGATCACTGCATTTATGGCTTCATTTTTGGCATGTTTTTCTACATTGATACCACGTCTAATGTTACCAGAATAGAGTTTGCTTGTTTTTAATTGGTTCTAACTAGAGAATAAAGTTTTTTGTGTCCCTGGCATTTATAAGTCGTTTTGGACGATTGGTTTTATGACAAGGTCTAGAAATTCCGACATTTGTTTTATTGGGCTCGAGCAGCCATTTCTATTGAGACGTTGGGTGATGATCGTTTCTTCTGCTTTGGTTTTGTGTATTTTTGGCAGATGGTTGGGCTCGAGCAGCCATTTCTATTGAGACGTTGGGTGATGATCGTTTCTTCTGCTTTGGTTTTGTGTATTTTTGGCAGGAGATACCATCATGGTGTAAAAATCATTCTACTTATGGAAATGGGGAAACTGTAAATCACCTCGTCAATGATCTTCTTGTCGCAGATAAATGATTTCGTACACAATATCCACTGTATAGTCAATGTCGCCAAGTGTATTAGTGAACATTTTTCAATTCGCAGCTGTCTATAACTTTCTTTAATGTCATTTATCTTGTTCACAATTGCTATGCCTCATCATTCATTGATGGGTTTCATTAATATTTGTTTTGTTGTTTTAGACAGATTGTTCAGGGCAGTCTTTTCTACCAGAGTCATATTCTTTCTGAAGTGGGTTGCGAATGGAATTTCCTCTATCGATCTAAGTTGCTTCGAGACAGTTTTACAATTTTTGGGTTTTCCGCGGTTACTAGTCTTGAACATGTACTTATCTTAGAACAGATGTCTGATTGATTGATTGATTGTTTCTCATGATATCGCATAATCTTATGATGTGAATAAATTTGTTGATATCTCATACGACAATTTTTCTAGACACTCCGGAGTGGGAATAAATTTCAAGCCTTTTACTTAATGCTTTGATTAAGGTTTGATTTGCAAGATTGTTGATGAATCTGAGAATCTTTCTGAGTTCTTATCTTTGTTTAACCTTCCATTTCTGCTTATGTTCTTCCTGATGTTTTTAATGCTTTTGTGTTTGGGGTTTCTAAACAGCAAAACTCGTCTGGTCACGTTTTTTGCAGTTTCATTCATCTTTGAATTCCTAACCAGTCTGGTAAGTGAACAACGAAAGGCAAAGACGCTTTTCATAAAATTCACGAAAGCTTCAAAAAAGTAAGCTAAGCTAGATTCAAAAAGCAAAAAATAGGCTTCTTTTTGTTCATAAAACCCTGACCAAACGATCTTTTTCAGGCCGGCACATCCTCCAAAAAGGGAACTACAGTAACTGTAGCACAAAACTATGTCACCACACATCGAGACATAAAAATCCAAGAAAATTCAAACGAAAAAGGCTTCTGAAACAAAGGAAGTAAAAGACCAAAACCACAAACATAAAACCTTTTTTCAGGGACCAAGGTCACATGACCAGGGTCAAGGCATGATTTATTCACCGATTTCTCGCCATGTTTTTCATTATCATGAAATCACATCACTATTGATCTACTCACTATAACGTAACACTTTCAAAGGTAGAACCTATGGGTAAAGATACCTTTATTTCCTTTATATTGGTTCAGTTTTTCAGACAGAGGTCATTGTTAAAAATAAATAATTTCATAATAGTTTGTAATTTGTGTTGGGCTTATTGGCTAAGTTTTAGTACATTTATCATTTATTTTGAGTTTATGGATTATCAAGACAAATTGTAGATTACCTTTAAAGTATTATTTTGTCACGTAAATTGGCTATTTGACTAAGCACAGTGAACTTCATAATAGGTCATTTTGTAATTTTCGGTCACCATTTTGCTTTTATGACGTCATCACAATAATGAATTTGTATCAGTTATATGTTTTGTCTATAATTTGGGATGTTAATTTCAGTACAGGTGATAAAATGCTGGAAACAGGCTTAATTAACAGTATTTGAACATTATCAGACGATAATATGGGGGATATTTTGAATTTGGTCAGCCATTTTGGCTTTATGACGTCATCATAATAATTTATTTGCATCAATTTTATGTTGTATTTGTAATTTGGGATGTTTGTGTCGGTTTATTCAAAAAATATTGAAGATGCCTGAATTAGACGTATTTTACCATTTTTTAAGCGTTATAATGGCGGCCATTTTGAATTTATGACGTCATCGAGCCTTTCCGGTGGTCAAAATTTTTGGAGCAATAGCTAATATTGATCTACACATATATGCGAACATCTGTAGCAAATTTGGCACTTTTGTCATCCGTGTAACGATATTTTTGTTAAGCCACCTGACTAATATGGCTACGGCGTTGTCATAGCCGAGAACTCTTGACTCATACCGATCGTAGTGCTAATAGCTTACCATCGTGCATCGGTTGATACCGTGACGGAAAATTGCTTTGAGTAAATACTAATGCAACCTCTGTGGTTTTATTTTATGGCCACGTGTACGTTAGTCCATGTTGTTCTCTACTACCTCTAACGTTAGTTGCTCGCTCCAATCATGGAGTCAGGAACGGAGGTAGTACCTTCATACTATACGGCAGACATTAGTGTTGAATATCTTCATGCTGACACTGTGTTTCGAATATCGTTACAAGCAGCTATGCTAGGTCTGCATAGTTTTCCTTGTTTGATGAATATAAGTGTTAAGTGTTGTATTTGAAGGGAATTGCTTTATTCGTAATCGTAACTGTCTTACAACGAGTAATATTAATTCACTGCCCACGTGCCAGGGTTGTCAACTTTATGTAATAGCCATTCACCGGATTTTCAATAGATATGACTGTGTGCACTAACAAGAAAGATGAACTCATGGATTTAATAGACATGGTGGGTATGACCGATTTGCCCCAAATAGGCCATGCCCATCATGTGTAAATCTGTGGGGAGGAAAGCTGTCATAATTGAATATCACATTTCATATCATTTTGAAATTATTTGTTAAAACATGTCAGTTTACAGCAAGTATTTAGAAGAGATAGTTTTAGCCAAAGTGCTCTCGTTCTGCAAACGTGTATGATGTGTGCACATTCTTCATTCGACAGTGCTAGAGCCCTAAACGAACGATTAGCCTGATTGTGCTGCATGCATTGAAAAATAGGCAGAGTTTGGTGTAGAGAGAAAAAATACGTTGTTTAAAAATTAAAAAATAAAAAGTTTTGAACTTATTTATATTCATCAACAAAAAATTCTTTATAGTACCCGTTCTAAAATTTCAAGCACTGACATGCCAGTGATTGCTGAGAAAGCCAGGAGGACAAAAACTAGTAGATATTTTGTAGGGCCAGGCTCTTCATGTTTTCGGTTTGCGTGATCTCGATTTTGGCATTTCCTTTTTCAATTTGATAATATTGCGTATTTTTGAACGAAAAATGAATTTCTGACATTTTTTAACTGAAAAAATTCACATCGAAGAGACTAGTACTGTACACTTCGACCCAATGAATTCGTCTCCCTTGTAAGTCCATGGTTGTATGGCACGAGTGGTGACGCAATTGGGACATACCTGAGCGGCAAGCAAGACCGTATTGAAAATTGACAACGTTGCACCGTTTTGCTTCAAATAATGAGATGACATTTTTTGCTCCAAACTCTATCGCTTTCCTACCCACAGGACAATGCCACGTACGTTTCGCCATTGTTAACTTTCTTGTTACGTTAGACCAATGAAAAAAATTGTGGTTCCAGTAACACGACCTGCCCATTTATAAGCTCCCGACCCAAAACTGTTTATGGGTCCGTCAACACGGAAGTAAGTTAACACAGATTGTACTTAAAACGATAATTTTGAGGAAATTGCATCGAAAAAAGTCAAACGTTACAAACGTTGGAGCAATATGATGTCGTTCAAGCAGCCGACAGCCGACGAAATTGACAGGTAACTTGTACGATTTCGCACGCGACTCTTTGGGAAAATTGATACTATTTCATTGCAAAATATTTCATCGTTTGAAAGGGTTCGGACATGAATCACATGCTGTGTAATCACATTATTCAGCGGGTTTTATGTGAAACAATTTAGTAGACGATCAACGACGATCACCACCTCATAGCATGTCAATTGCAACGCACGATTCTATTGGCAACTGCAACTGCTGTTTCCTATGTGTTGATCTTTCTATAGGCAAATGAAAACGTGCATGCTACTTTGCTCCTACCCATCCTCTTAGGTTCCATTCAAAATACAAAAATGTAAAAAGCGGTCGTAAGGTCCAAGCTTTGCTGTACGATCTCGGGTTTTTGAAGCGTACAAAAGAACAACAGACAATGTTTTCGAAGGCAATGACCTGATTTCTTCTCAGGAAAAAACTTCCCGATTTATCAAAGTTCACATTTTAGTAGGCCGACGTGCGTTGTATTGCGCGAAGTCTTCGACATGTACCATATACACCCGCAGTTGAGCATGGTCAAGGCAGGTGAACGTTAAGTGATAGTTATGTGCATGGTATACACTGTCGGGTCATCTCGTATTTTAAGAAATGATAAATAATTGACTCAAATTGCCTTGCCGTTCTCAAAAAAATTGATTGTTAATGAGATCGTGAAGTTGTTAGTGTTGCTCTGTGCTATAACTTGCACGATACGAGGACGCCTCTTCAACCCCAAAATCTAACACAAGTCACTTTAGTAGACATCTTATGACACTGCCTGACAATTTCTGATTAAATCCAGTCTATGAGGGCAAAGGTTACATTCCTCTCCCTCAACCTTAATGTGAGAAATAAAATTAACACGGTGTGACTCGCTTGTTAAGACAAACATGCAAAACAATTTATTCAAAAGAATTGACATGTTTTCTAAAAATACACAGCTTACAAAGTATACAAACAAAGTCTTGCATAACCAGAATGCAAATTCATTGTTAAATTTGATTTCTTGTTCTCTGCCCTGATTCTGGAAAATTTCATCTACATTAGAGCCTACAGGTACATTGAAAAAATATAACTTTATTCTTGGGTAGTGTAACATTATATCAAGGTAACAATATTGTATGTAAAACGACAACAGTTCTTTCCCATATGTCAGTGTTATTTGTATAATGCTATGGAAATGCAAGTCAGATAATGTCAAACGATTAAAATTACGTTGTTTGAAACAGGTAAAATTTAATGTGTATAGAGGGTATATAAACAGGAGTACCGATACTATGATGGGCATGTGCAAGATGTCTTTGTGTTTACTGTTCAATTACCTTTTCAAATTGTTTAATGAAAGGAAGGGTTAATAAAAAACACATTGGATGTATGAGACTGTGCATGTAAAACTTTGAGATGTAAATGAGTTGTGCATTTATTTGTGCCACTTACAACGATAATGTTTGACTATGCCCCTGCATCGAAGATGAGATGTGATGAGTATATATAGTTCATAATCTACTTCCTGACGGTGCAGGGCCATGGCGTAGTCTTTGGTGGTATTCAATAATATCAGTGGGTGGAACTTGAAATGTCCTTTGCTTTGACTTGGTCACTGGCTACTGATATCGGAGGGTTGCTGTCATTGTCATCTGTGTCATCTCCAGGATTTCTCTGAATTATAATTCCATTTGTATTGTGATTGTTAGAGTGTGTTGCTAACGACTGTGACTCTGCATCATCTTCTTCGCTTTCAGAATCTGTATGAGTAATGTCTAGGATACGACTACCTGAATCTAATACTTCGTGAGCCATTATCAGTTCACATTTTTGCATGTGTGGTCAAAAAACCTTGATTTATCACCAAATAGTCGTTTGGGTCTCTTTTTAAATACATTTTTTGTATGACGATGCGTCAATATCTTCAATGTCCTTAATCATTTTAATGAACATATTTTTCAACACGTTGATTAGAACAACTTAATCGGTATCTATTTGTCTCCTCTGCACTACTTTATCACAAACTTTTTTGAAGGATGGTGCATACATGATACCACTTTCTTCCTCTGCTTTCTTCCTGTATGAATGAGTTTCAAATGTGACATAAGTTTAATAACTTGATTTGTGATACTTCGCTTCAATACTGGCGATATCTGTACCTCTCATAATCATAATCATAATCTTTATTTCTTATATAGCGCATTACACATTTAAATATCTCAATGCGCTTTACATTAAAACAAACAAAAGAGTGAAAATGACAACAGTAATTGTAAAATGTTCAAGAAATTGTTAGATAGATCAACATATAAAACTCATGAATAAAAAGACTAAAAAGGTTAAAAAATCATGCATAATATGACTTAAAAAGGTAAATTTTTAACCCGATTTTAAATTTATCAATTGACTGAAATGTACTGAGCCGAGGTTACCAACTTCCGGTAATGGCGGCTACCGGAAGCACGCTCAATGTTTTTGGAACGCGATCGACGTGTTTGAACAAATACTAGCCCCATAAACGACAAGGAGAGAGCAGTATAGCGTATAGTATTTATTAGTGACAAATCGGGACGACCAAATGCAATGAATATGTGGGATTTCACATTAAAATGTCATGTCATGTGCAACACACTTATTTTGAACATTACAGATTATTCATCATTGTGACCGCACTGGTGAGCGAGGTCGCAAAAAGTTAAACTCGAACGACCGCCTCCCCGTAGAGCTACAATTTTGCAGCTAATCTGTCTCTCTGTCTTTCTGTGCCTGTGCATGCCGGCGTTTGCTAGTGAAACACTGAAAACATACAATGTGAAAGCCGGTCTGGTCGTTTGCTTAAGGATCAAATTGCAATGCCATTTACTACTCCAACCCATCGGGGATTTTCCAAATCTCCGCACATTCCATCAACTTTGTCCAAGGGCGGTCAGTAAAAGCATTGATTGGCTCGTCTTGTATGTCAGTTACGTGACACAAGCAATTCCTGCTTGTGGAGGTAGCCATTTGTAATGGTTATGTATCAGACTACGTGATCGGCTTATTAACGCATCTACCAATGAAAACGCTTGTTGCTCACAGGCTTTAAAGTTGCAATATGGATCAGAATTGACCTTCATATTTCGAAGATTTAACTTTATAGAAAAATCCACAGCAATTTCATTTGCAGATTTGACCATTAACAGGAACACGGGGATGACTGTAATTGAGTAAATTGATTTAATTACCGAATAAATTGCTGTTTTGGTACGTACTCTTTGCGAGAGTAAAGCACAGAATTTGAAACGTCATTTTTACTATTTGAATATGTACGCATGCGTATTTGATGCATGGTAACGGTTTATGAAATTGCAACATCGTGTCAACATGCCTAGCTAGCCTTCTAGACGGGCAAGCAGTCAGGTCTCTGCCCGCGCCCTGGGTCTCTGCTGACTGATTCGGCCTTGCAAAACTGGAAGAAATTGGCAAAAAATGTCGGCAAAATAAACATTTTTTGGTCAGATCAAAAGATGGAACCAGAAAATGAGTGACACGCGACTACTGCACCACAACGAGGAGGCAGACTCTGTCTACAGTTTCTCTCGAAAACACCAACGTCGTCACTGTGTGATGATCAACTTCGCTAGCCAGCGGTGTTTCCTCGGGCAACACCGACACACCGTGGCTGTGCGAACCCCACGATTTGTAATGTGAACCGGGCCATAGTCCCCCGCAAGGAAATAACTTAGATCTGTTAGCATTCATTGATCTATATCCTTCAGGTCAAATATGCATTTTTCGGAAACAACGAAAACGGCAGTCTCCATCATTAATGGGATGGCATGGTCTCATTTACGACGCGTCGATCGACGCGCTGACATGGCCATGCAAGACCAGACTGAGGGGCAAGACAGTTGCCGAACTTCTGCAGTGGTGGATGATACTGAAGTGGGCAAAGCTTTCAAATAAATATAGCATGCAGATACCTCGCTTTAATATGGAAAATGTAACAACATGCAACAGGGAGAGGATTGCGGAAACGCTGTCAGGCACGCGGTGAACACAACCAGATCGGTGTACGTGGTCTGGACGCTCGATCGATCGAACGTACACAGTAGGTGCACACGGCGCGGCACTGACATACATGTATATGGGTGAGAAAAATCAATCACACGATCTTTTGTAGAGCTGTACTTTATCATATCGATATACTTATATTTCTGAAACATTGTGATGCTACCAAAGTTAGGCAAACGCAAAGTTTACAATGAATTATCATTATATATGTCCAGTTCTGTCAGCGTAACAACATCGCCCCTCCAAGGTGCACTGCAGTGCGACGTCATCACTCTTGGTTGTACTTGTCACGTGCACAGCAGAAAACGCCAATGTTTTTGTTTTGAAAGTTTGTTTACAAAACAGCTTTTCTAGGCGGCCGCAACGTATCAAAATGAACGTATTTGTGTGTCGGGATTGGTAAGAGGCTTAGCTAAGAAGAGTACTTCAACGTACTATGGTCTATTTGCTTTAGTTTTACGAAAAAAAAATCGACAATTCTGATCCATATTGCAACTTTAACATCGATGATGACCTTTGACACCTATTAGCATATATTATATATTTTTAACCTTTCCGCCTAATTTCACGCAAACGGACAAATTGAGTTAGTTAAAATATCAATTTTCTATTTCTCTGTGGTGGCAACTCAACATTTTGGCTAAGTGGAATAAAACTTAGAGTGTAGACAACTTTTTGAAACGATAGCCTGGGTCGTCCCACAGACTATGCCTGCGCCAACCAACATGGTGAGCTACCCTGCAAGCAGTACCAAACAGTCTGTTTTCAATATAATTTGCATATGGGAATAATTGAACAGAATCAGCTGCGTGAACTCTTATGACAATATTTTTTCCTACCTACCCTATACTTTAGCTGCATGTAATCGGAAAAAGCAGAATTTTTTCGGGAGGGCGGGGCCTAATCAAGCTGAATAGCGTAGCCTGAGCAACACCCAAGGCAGTGTCCCCAGTGGCCATGATTGCCCACAAAGGGTTAATTTTATAAAGTTTTACTGTGACAACAGTTTCATTACTTAGTAGTATGCTTCACAGAACAATCAGATATCTGTCAGATCATTGTATGCAGCAGGTTTCATCAACTTGTGTACAGTACTCTCGGAGTTAAACCACTAATTAAAAAAACATTTGATATGCAAATGATCTGTTTATTAAATGACACTGCTTAAATCTTCCTTATGTCTACATTTAATGATCTGACATATATCTGATTGTTCTGTGAAGCGCATTACTATCTAACGACCATATTGTAAATCACGTGAGCACATGAAGTTCACATAAGATCTGGTTTGGGTTATGGCTTTCCTATTATATTTGAAATATTGACTCGGCCACTAACATGTCATTGACGAAGCCTACATGCCATCCATCGACAATGCATCCATGAACACGAATATATTAAGTATTGCATACAACTTTTTTCCAAACTATTGTAAAGACAAATTTCAAGTCTTACCCAATTTTGATATCAGTCAATCAATTTGTATTTGATTTCAGGCCTTTGCAGTTTTGGAATAAAGCATGCACATTCAGATGATACGTGTATAGTCAAAATCACAAGGAAATCAACGGTTGCCGACTTGGTCACTACTATCAAAAACCAAATTGATCGATTTGGTGTGAATCCGGCCAGTGAAAATTTAGTTACAGAAGGAAAGGCAAAAAATACTAATCAAGATGGAAGGCCGGACATCCGTCAATCCACTAACTCAAGTTTATTACAGGGACGAAGCTCAGCTTAGCTCTATTCAAACAACTGACCTCGAATTTGTTATTTCCCCGAACAGGGACAACACGGAGTTAATAAGTGAGTGATATTTTTAAATGTTTCCGAAATGTTTCACAAAATATGAATTACTTTTCTTGTCTAAACATTATTGGAGTTTGTTTATGATATGTGGTTATTGCTAAATATTAAATATATGTCTCGAATTATTCCGGACGAGTGTGACTCCACCGAAGAGGCAATATCCCTTTCGAAGGGATACAGCTATGTTTTGAGAGACACGACTCTTCAATGTCGCCATACGGGTGTTGAATACTGGGGGCTTAGAAACCTGGGGTCATTTCATTCCATCCTATGTGCAATCGGAACTCTATGCACATCTTCTTCAGCTATCTTTATACCTATGTGGAAGAAATGGTTCATTAATTATAACAGGGAGATAAAGTGTTACTTATTCGATATGCTATGTTTCTTCATATGATGATTTTATTGATTAAGACAGTTTTCGTTTTATTTAGTATTGGAACTTGCATTTTTGGCCTTGCATTTACTTACAAATGTGGTTATTAGTTTAGCGCAGAGGCAGGGCATTACGGTCAATCATTTGTGCAGCTATTTTTAGCACCTAGGCCTAAGTATAGTACGATATGGCCTCCAAATGCACGCAACATATTGTCACAAAACAATAAAAATGTGGCCACCAAGGATTCACTTTTTTGATCTTAAAGGGGAAGTTCACCAGGGATGATCTTTACACATGTGCTAGCTTTGTGGTCACTGACCCCGGAAAACTATTTTCACAATTTATAACTCGCGGGATTTTTACAAAATCCAATAAAAAGAGTACAGGAAGTTGCCATGTAATTTGAATCCTTGGAAAAAAGCTCCACGCTCGGAGCTTGCATCATGTGATATGGAAGGGACACCATCTTCCGATGGGTATGGCATTGTCCACTCACCCACGCTCAAACCAGGCTGTGCGTATCTACATAATGAGTGTCATTGCATAAATAATGAATGTATAATAAACAACGGGGCTCTATTGGTAGCTCCATGAATAAACTCCACTGGCAGATTTTGTGTTGCTGTTTACTACTGACCACTGAATCTACTACAAGCTTCAGAAGTATATGGTTATAGGAATATAGTCAGAACTATCACTCCACTTTATTGTTAAACGGCAGGGGAAGCTTGCGGTACATTCCGTGGTTAGTAGTGAATGGACTGAAAGATTCAGTCGTGTGCGGGCGCTCCGATGCAGTGCGACCTACGACCCTTAACTATGACTGAAGGAACACTGTTGAAATCTTGTTCTCCAACAAATTATGTTGGAACTAAACATATTACAGGAACGAATCAATTGACAGTAGGGTAACAAGACCGCCAAAATCGCTCACTCATTATGTCATTATGTACGTAAATAGCCACATGATGAATATTCAAATTACTACCAAGATTTACATATTTGAGAAGTCTGTAATGTCAGTTGTGGGCGGTACTTTTTTCTTTTGAGTTTGCCGCGGCCAAGTACATTGAGCCTTCAGTCGCAGTAAAAGTACCGTGGACGAACGGTAATAAAGGGTCGTAGGTTGCAGTGCCCTGGAGCGCCCGCTCACGACAGAATCTTTCTGTCTAAGTAGTAAACAGCAAACAAAGTCTTAAAGTGGACAGTTTATTATAAGTGATTCATCTGGCTACTACAGTCGTCAGTATACAGTATATCCAGGAGGGGTAAAGAACACAGCCCGAGACGAGCCTGCTGATACAAACCATTCGTTTGATGCGCAGCTGTTAACCCTCACACATTGACACCTGTTTGTTAAAAAATCTAAAATCCAAACAACCAGTTTGAAATCCAAATTGAAGCGATCAAACAGTTTCTCGGCAAGCAGGTTGGTTGTATGGTGTTAAATGCCGAGGAAAAGTCAACAAATAAAATTCGTGCATGTGTTTTGTTACTTCAAGATGTTTATACACCAGATTCAGTAGAGTTAGCATTGCGTCCTCCACACCAAGTCCCGCCCTATAGCAAACTGTAAGACTCTAACAAGAGGCTGAACGTTAATTAACATTTTCCGTTCAATTATTTTTAAAATGATTTTATTGCAAGAGAGATGAGCGCAACAGGCCTAAAATCGTTGAAAACCGTTGGATTGTCTTTCTTTGCAAGGGGTACAAGAGTAGCTCGCTTCCTCGCATTTATAACTTTTTAAGGTAAAAAGACAGTAATTGGAAAATGAAACGAAATATGTCACATAGCTGCTCGGCACAAAACTTCATTCCATGACCACTAATGTTTTCTGGCCGGGATTTTTTCTGGTTTTATTGACTTGAAAACGCTATCTTTGTCAGGTCAGCAGCCGGTCATCGGTGATAACGCTTTCTTTGATACAGGAAAAATCATGGACATCAAATGTAAATAAATTAATTTAGTATATCGGGAATTCATGATCAATATAATGACAATAACCCATTTTATTAGCCCCATTCCCATGCGTTTTGTTTTGTAAACCAATCATACAGTTTACACCATTCCATGCTGAAGCAGCAGAGCCCGAGCTTAATTATTTTTGAACTTTTTCTTTGGATTTTTATTTCGCTTTTCTTATTTCCAGTTTCACTTCCTTTTAAGTTTCTCTGCATTTCAGGATGTTACCTGTTTGGAAACCTATTTTTTTTGTAATTTTACTTCCAAACTAAAACAATTTCGAGGGAATTCAGGGGTGTTTATACAAGCACAAGAAACTGACAATTGAGACTGCATGTGCAATTTTGAGCACGATAAATAATAACGTTTGCCTAAACGTAAATGGAGCCTTCATGCAAATAGAGCAAAACACTGTTCGCCGTGGACATATGCATTGGAATCTTCACAGAAAACAACATAGTAGTCCAATATAATGTAATTATTATGTTTTCCATTGGGACATCATATGCTTCGTCTTCTTTGTAATATTACCAGTTTTTAAAAATATCGGGAAATCAAAATAACGTTAAAATTTAAAAAAAATTGTCCAATTTTTCAGTAGTATATAGCTACATTCTTTAAATTTCTAGAATTAGAGGACTAGAGAATTAAAAAAGCCTTTTGAGGTCAACAAATTTCAAGAGTTACAGCTACATTGGCTTTAATGATGTTTTTAATGATTTTGTAACGCAAGGCTTATTGTTTGGAAAATTAATATTTTCTTTGGTATAGTAGAATCTTCACAAAAGGAAACGTAGCAACAAACAACGTCGGCAAGTTCATGAATATCGTCAACGAGGTTTTGAACATGCCCCAATCTATGCAGTCAAGACAAGCTGTAGACATTTGGTACTATCGTTTGACCAAATACGTACATGTCTTGTCTGTGTCTCTATACGGAGTAGTCCGGACTTATAGACAGGCATAAGATAGACGATGTTGTGATCCTATGAGCCAAGGGGTGGTTTGGCGAAGGATTTGTATGCATGACGGATCGAGCCTTAATACAGATCCAGAGTCTTGTTATATCTTATGCGGCAGGTCACATACTGACGAAAAGCAGGTAGCGATTTCTTCAGAGAACACCAGATCAAAATAGGCGCATCTGGAGAATGGATTGAAGTTTCTGTGTAACTTAAATTTTTTTCCGTCACTTTGATGGCATTCGCCTCCGGGCTGAATATAGACAAAAGTGACAAAACAATTGTGGAAATTAGCGGGGAAAGTAGAATGGACGAAGTGAGACAGCGAGAAGTTGGATATCGATCTAGTCTAATCGGATGGCCAAAACCACCAATTAACAGCTCTGATATTATCATCGAGCCAAGTTTCTGTTAGTGCCGATATGCAAGCATCTCTGTACTCAGGTTTCAATCGTACCTTAGCCTGCAATTAATCTGCCTTTCGCTTTAGAGACTGCACGTTCGCAAGAACAATGGTGGAAAGGGAATCCGACTAAGTCCCTGTCTTTTCAATCTCTGACGTATGCCGCCCTTTTATCCCACTTCCTAGTTTAAAGTTAACCATCTCCACCATTGTAATCTAAATTGAAGTCACGTCGGGCAAACGTAAATCTAAAGATTAATATATATATATATATATATATATATATATATATATATATATATATATATATATATATATATATATATATATATATATATTCACACTGACACATTATCAACGCAATGAGTATTCTTTTTACAAGTGAAGACACCAATGTAATGATGCTTTGTACAGCAAAATAGAGTACAGATTGCGACATTAGATACACAAAACCAAGATCACTGTAAATGATCTTTTCTTTATTCAAAAGGAATGTGTAAATGTTAGTAAAATGAATAAAAGGCAATATAAAGCATTAAGTAAACTACACTGATTAAAATTATACACACAAAAAACATTCAGAACAATTTTCCCGAGACACATTCAAAGTTATCTTCAATACTGTCAAAAAAAGAATTTCAATAACCTGCATCAATAACCTTTCAATAACCTAACAATCAATAACCTTGATAACTCTTATATCAATTTATGCAGTCACTTTTAAATATGCCTGGGCCTAAAACTTAAGATGTACATTGCTGGTGCGTTCGTTGTTGACTTTGTCAAATTTAATCCGGTGATAATCTGGTCAGAGCGTCCACAGATTAGTAATTTACCCTTGATTACTTTGGCTAATTAGGCACTCAAACTCATCAGATAATAGACGCAGCATGTTGATAAAACGTATACGCAAGATTGTCAAGGGCAGTGCTAAGTTAAGACCGAAATACCAAAGGTTGGTAGAATATATCTTTATTAGCGATACAACGAAACACCTACCCATCTCTGGGGACGGACATGTAGACAACGCCCTGTGATGATACCACCTTTCAGATCAGGCTTATATTCCTACTGACTGAAATACAATATCTTTGTCTTCTTTATACTGACATTCATTTACATTTGTGAAATATTTTATTATCCATTAATGAGTCTATGTTTACAATATACTGTGTTGTTAATCAAAATTTCATCATTAGCAAAAGAAAGGAGTAAAACTTTGTTCTTATCATTAATTTGTACTTAAAACCACCAATAACTCACGACAGTTCCCGTTGTATGCAGTTCAATTATAAATAACACAAACATAAGAATAGCTCATATACCCGTGTCTTACGCTAATGATAAAAGAGAAAAAAAACATCTGTTGAGGGATTTTATTAGGAATACGAGTAAAAATTTTGTTAAAAGCATGATGTACAGTAATACTTCGATAGGTTTTTTGTTAATTTTAGCTCACATTTGGCACATGTATACATGTATTTACGGAAGGGAACCGTTATGCTAACACAGTGTGAAATGCTCCGTATTAGAGAGCAATGGCAGAATCCATTTTAATGGATTCTTAGAATACAGTAGAATCCATGGAAAATCGATTAAAACCTAGAGCTGGGAATCCAGGACAAGAATAAACAATGGATTCCCTCCAGATTCCAATGTATTCTAATCAATCCAATACAGAATCTAGCATAATCCTTTGTGAGTTCAGCTGTTTTGGCACAACGTAGTCGTCAGATTAGTAAGCCCTGTGGAGTTTGAAAACGTACAATTTTATTGAGCATTCTCTGTTATATTTACATCATAAATATCTGAATTTCCGCCATATACATTGCGATCATTGCTAATCTGAGTGACAGTGGCTAACCCAACTGCTAGTTTTGGATCAATTTTGCGTTCAAAATACTGCTTGAGCATATTGATGTGACAAACTCTGCGCAACTTGCGTCTATCTGGGTACTAATAACATAATTGATACTATTGAACCCCTTTTTAACCTTATAAGGTCCCTGAAAATTTGCAGATAATGGCTCACCCGGCACAGGTAACAACACAAGCACCTTATCACCTGGTTTAAACTTACGAAATGACTACCTTTATCATAGTTCTTTTTCATGTTTTGTTGAGATCGTTGAAGGTGTTCTTTGGCCAAACACATGTGTTCGTGAGCCTTTCTTTAAAGTTTGAAACGTAGTCCAGGAGGTTAATGTCGTCATCTTCACTTAAAAACCTCTCTTTTATCAATTTTAGTGGCCCCCTTACTTCGTGGCCATATACAAGCTCAAACGGAGTGAATTTCTCGACGCAAAGAGTACAAACGAAATGCCCTTATCCAAATCCTCTGGGTATTCCATGTAATATGCTGTTAACATATTTTTGAGTGTCTGATAATACCTTTCCAAAGCCCCTTGTGATTGAGAATGATAAGCGGAGGAATGTACTTGATTGATCCCCAAGTGACACATAACTTCCTGAAATAGACCTGACATGAAGTTTGATCCTTGATCTGATTGAACCTTCTTGGCAAACCATACCTTATGAAAAATTGTGTCAAAGCATCCACCACAACTTTAGTAGTAGTGTTTTTCAATTGAATGGCCTCCGGAAATCTTGTCGCCACGTCCAAAATAGTCAAATATATTTATGGCCTGACTCGGTTCTTGGTTAAGGACCAACACAATCGATAAGAACCTTACTGAATGGTTCACCGAATGTCTGGGATTGGAATCGATGGGGCAGGTTTGATTGATGGCTTTAGTTTTCCTAACATTTGACAGGTATGACAAGTTTTGCAATACTGTACCACATCCCAATGCAATTTAGGCCAATAGAAGTGAGCTAAAACCCTAGTTTGAGATTTTGCTAATGCCAAAGTGTCCAGCCATAGGCATGTCATGAGCTAGTCGTAGAATTTCGAGACGATAGCATGGCGGTACAACTATTTGATTTTTTACTGACCACTCTTCATCAGAAGGAACAAAAGGAGGTCTCCACTTTCTCATAGGGACCTCTGATTGATGTAAAAACATTCCGAAACTTTGGATTCTACTCACGCGTTTTGAATCAAATCATTCAAAACCGGATCAGCCTTTTTACCCTTAACAAGAGCAGACTGAGTAAGCGTTTTCTCTGGAGAGAATGACGTGCAGTCATCACTGTCCAAATCTTTGAAAAAAGTTTAAGCAAGCCAAAATCCAGATTTCGAAGATCCCTCGGAATTTGCCTCATCTTTTTGTGCTTCCCGTGATTGTGATCTGGTTACAACACATAAAGGAAATATGCCTTGGAAGGCGTCATTTAATTGTTCTGTCTCTGAATGAATAACGGGAGTTTTGGTGAGTATGGGAGAAACGTTGACTTTGCCCCCGGTCACATCGTTCCCTAGCAGAAAGCTTACTTGAGGGAAAATGCCAAGAGGATTTGACCAGTTAAGAAGGGCTTGACTACGCAGTTTCTGCATAGTGAAGCGTCATTACGTATTCATGGTGACCCCTGGCCAGCTGTCAATATCTTTGGGGGCTTTTGTCTTTTGGCCTGCTTTGCATATGCGTCGTTGGACACGACCTGCCAATCACCCAGGTAGTCAATTAAACTATTAATTGACTGTTTACCGACCCAATTAACACTATCCAGCAGTATCAGTCATATTTTAATCGCGTGGCCCGGGTGGGCACAACGTAGGAACGCGTGTATTTCTATGTGTACGTTTCACTTGTGGTGTTGTTTGTACCATCGTGAGTTTGAAGTCCTTGTTTCACCTACAGCATTACCTTCAAGGTGACAGGCTTACTATTAATGTTCAGTATCATTGCACCGAGTTCTGCCCACGGTGAAAACCACCTGTTTTGCCTACTAATTACTGCCCGTCGCTGCCCGTCCTGAATGTAGCCTATCTATAGCTACAGTAATCACATAAATCATTTATCAGTTTTGATATATACTCCTAATTGTAAGTTTGATCAAAATCGAGACCACATTCAAGGGCTACACAGTGACAAGAAGGCGGCAAACACCTACTCACCAAGCACATCGAATTGGCGAAAAGAAGCATAAAAAAGCTAGGCTCATCGCCAAAACAAACGCGCCAAGCGCTAACAAAAACCCATACCAAGCGGCCCTTTTCAGGGCCACCAAATACTCCAAAAGAGAACTACAAAAAAACCCCATAAAATGACATAGAACACACAAACACTTACAAGAAATAACAAAACTCGTACACATAACAAACAACTGAAACACAACATTAAATACAAATAAACAATTACCGTAACGTAACAGAAAACATGGCCGTGGAATAAATCAGCTATTTCCAAAGAAAATCCGACAACAACATGAAATTCAACAACAAACCTATCATCGCTCAAACTATGAAACTCCGAAGAATAGTACTAGGAAAAAGCCTTAAAATTCATTCTGACACCAACAAACCAAACTGAATAAAACCACCTCAGGATTTCAACAAATAAAGTCGTATTATGTGACTACGCTACATCGTGAGACACAAACAATTGCAACACCAATTCAAAGAAAAGTCAAATTGGACTCCACCATGGATGTAAAAAATTTTACATCCATGACTCCACGAACAACAAAAAAACAAAAACTTGAAAGCTATCTGAAGCTGCTAAACTTGCACTTCTAGAGATACCCTCAAACAAGAAAACAAAACATGTCGCGTGCCAAAAGAATCGCGATAAACCAGCTTGCAAACAATGGACAAATTTCGGGAAAATAACCCTTCGACAAGGGTCGGTTTTTCGTTATTGTCAACACAAACGATTACGTACTCGAATGCGAAAGGCAATTACGCAACACTCAGTATTATACACAACAAGCCAGAACAAACAGTAAAAAAAGTAAACGAAGTATTAATCAAAATGTAAGAGAACAAGCACATCAACCAGGATACTTGTAAGTATCTTGATCCAATAAACATAAAAATCCGTACCCCCAGTGGTACTTATTGCCTAAAAATTCACAAACCTCCGCAAAAATCTAAAAGACACACCAGTCAAAACAAAATTTACAGAAGTAAAGAAATATAGAACAAACAAACCGAACCACCAAACGGACTCACAACGTGACCAAAATTAATATACTTGCCTCGCTAATCGGAAAGCAAGACCACTAAAATGCATTAAAATAAATTTTCACAAACACAAACTAAGGAAAGAATCTACACTGCGACTGATTAGAAACCACACTCGGGTTCGGAAACGCAAGCGTCAAAGGGCGACTCTATCAACGTTTGTAACAACATAGGTCCGGCTGCGTCTCGCCATAAGCTTTCCCCACACAAACAAAACATTACCGTACACACTAATCCAAACTTCTATACAAATATCCAAAGCGAAACAATCATTCATTAACACAAAAAAATCAGATAAGAATGTAGGAACACATTTCGAAACGAATCAATCACAAACTCGACACAAAAACATTTAGGATAGTTAGATGGGGAGCCTCTTTCACATTTTTTACATCTCGCTACAGTCTATGATTCTAAAAATAAAGTCATCTGCCACTTTTTCTGTATACGCGGTTTGGCAAAGTTCATCTCTTCAATCGAAAGTTGGGCCATTTCATGGTTCTTTGGGGCACTTAAGTGTACGTCAAGCTGAAGGAATGTGGTTACATTCGCGATGTTTTATTCAAAATTATTTATTTCTTCAAGGGCAAATGCACATAATTTATGCTGTTGGAAATACTGGCCGCTCATAAACAAGACAATAAACTCAATATGTGTGCATCTTTACTTTTATTGTCAAAGTACCACCGACACCCACAAAAACCCAAATGGTTCAGTCCAGGTAATTGCAACTCTGCCATCCGACTGGTCAACAGGAAATCAACCATAGGTGTCTTTTGGCACGCGTATACGCCAGTCACCTAGGCTACGGTAATCTGCACCACTTATCACCATCGGGAAGGTACTCCTCCCCCTTTACCACTGGCGATCCCACCCTCAAGGTACTGCGTCATTCGACCAAGCATTGTTATTGTAATTCCCTGCATAAAATTAACAGCGAGGTCAACCGGTCAAATCGTCTTGGGATTTTCTGGCATGATACCTTGTATAGCTAAAGAACGAACAACACCTTCTTTAATAGGACCTGTGACAAGCTCAGATTTCAAGTTTACCTCATAAAGGGGGATAGACACAAACGCACCATCAATACCTTGCACAGGAACAGTAGTATTTGTGGAACACTTTGAACTTCCTGGCAGAACATCATATAACATTAAAGACTGAGTAGCTCCGGTGTCCCTTAGTATAGTAATATGTTTAATTTCTCCATCGCTAGCCAATGACATGACTTCACCATGGCAAAAAAACTCCCATAGCCCTTTTGGACAGACTGGGGCACTTAAGAATGGTCTGGTTTGTTTTGCAAAACAGAATTTGGACCTTTTTAGCCAAGGGAGTATCGACAGATAACCCATATCTTGGATTGACAAACGTTACCGGTAACTTAACTTCTGATTATCCTTTATCCATTTGAAACACTGGGCTTAACATGTCCAGCTTTACCACAGTAATAACAAATAAGAGTCTTTCTATGTTCATGACGTGAATTGCGGTGATTTAGATTTGGAATCAGACTGCTGTTTTGAAGTAAAATGCTTATTATCAATGTATTATTGAAATTGTACGGACTATAAATTTCTTATGAGTGAGCTCGTAATCATCAGCAATAGCTGCCACACATTTCAAATCTCGCACCGCATGTTCGTTCAAATGAATCTTTATATCTAAAGGAACGCTATTCTTAATTTCGTCTATCAAAACCACTTCCCTTAATTTATTACATTCCTTTGCAGTTTGGAGCGAACGATACCACTTGTCCAAAAACAATTTATTTTTCCCTTGCAAACTCAACAAAAGTTTGACCTGTCTGCCTTTGTAGAATTCTTAACTTCTGTCTATAGGCCTCAGGAACAAATTCGTAAGCAGACAAAAGGCATTTTAACAACTTCGTATTTTTCGGACTGTTCATCAGACAATGAAGAAAATACTTCTTGCGTTTTCCCAATCAACACGCTTTGCAGCAATATGGTTCTGTACCTACGAGGCCAATCAAGCCCAAGTTTTTGCTTTCTTTTCAAACGCTAAGAAATACGTGTCGACTTCATCTTCACAAATTTAGGGACGAGTCTAATATTCTTGGCAACATCAAAATCCCTACTCTGAAATTCTTGTACTGGACCAAAGTGCGTGTGCTCCCCTGATAATTGAGAGTGTAACTCCATTCTTCTCAATCGAAAGTCTTCCCGTTCTTTTCCTCTTTTAAATTCCTCATTTTTTTTCCATTGCTCAAATTTCAGCTTTTCTCTCTCAAATTCAATTTTCGCCAATTCAAGGGAATCTCCATCAGCAAAAGTTTGCTCTACAGGCGAGTAGTTAAATAAACGTGTACAACTGGGGTACTACCTGAAAAAGCTACAGGGGAGGGGAGGAAAATTCCCTCCCCTCCCTAGACAGCTCCCTTCCATGTCGCTAAAATGTTACAATAGGTGTCAGTGCTGTGGAACGGAACCCCGGCTTTGCCACTGGTATGGGTAACGTAAACCCCTACCGGAACATAAACCATCCTACAACCAATCCTCCAGCAATATAAATCATTTCATATTTCTTTTGCTCTTGACTGGGCTGATAATAATCTGAGAATTGAACTGCTTTGCCTGACGTAGAGTTGGCTTGTGCCACCGCTTCTGCTTCTTCCAGGATTTCTGCATCTGTATCTCTTAATTCAACTGCAGCATGCGCGTCCTTTGCTTGATTTTCTCTTTCCCAGTCAGCCTGGAGTAATCTTTTTTCTGACCAGACGTTGCAATCATGTTCAAATTTTTCTAATGCTTTATCATGTCGGACCCTCTCTTCAATAAGAGCGTCACCATTCCCGGAAAGCTTTTGCCCGATAATATTTCCTCCTGTGAATGCCGTTGCATTTAATACAGCACCGAGAACTGTCATTCCTATAGCTGAAGCCATGATTGTGTATTGTATATTACAAGGTATTATTTTAATTTTCACTGTATATAGGTTAATTATGTCTGGTCCAAGTAACTTCGGTCTAGGTGCAATTCACGTACAAAATCTCGAGCTCGAAGATCTGAGTGATGTTAAAGTTAACAATAATACTAAGATAGCAGGTAATCATAATAAGGATTACGTCCTTCGTTATAAGGACCGTGAAAAACTTTTTGTTTTAGCTTTAGCCGACGTGCAAAGTCACAAACATGCTGTAGAATTTTCCGAACTTAAAGACATCGATGAAATCACAATTGACGCCACAAAGGCTTCAAATGATCCTACTCCTTTTGCTCTGACATGGGATGGGGATAGTCAGAAATTCATGCCTTATAATGTACCGCGTAACATCTTAGATATATTGGATAGTGAAATTGCAGGAGGTGTTGCTGAACTGCCTGGGACTCCGAATGTGATTTATTTCGATAGCAATGTTAACAAGTACAAGTTGCTAGATTTTCGTCGTTGGCTTACTCCTAAGAATCCATACATTACACTTCTTGGTATACCGATTCACCTCAAGATCAAACCTCTTTCAACAATAATGAAATCAGATAATACACTGCGAAGGTGGATAAACGAGGGGGAGAATTATTGCTCATACAATGCTAGCGGGGTTCCAGTAAGATTATTTTGGGACACAACTTTAAAGAAACTGGGTCTGAAAAGTGTCGGTGATGAGGCAGCTGAATTAACTTTACAGACAGTAAATCAACAGATGACTGATAATATGAAAATACTTCAACATGGTACAGTTCTCATTAGATGTGTAAAGTTAGCTACAGGAGACGAGTTTGATGATTTGGTTGGATATTACGCTATGAAAACAGACAACAGAACAACTTGTGATATTATTATAAGTATCGATAAAGATCGTAATGAAATGAGTATTGAATGTTTTGTTGGTGGGAATAGAGTAGAGAACGACTCCGGAACTACATTTGTACGTAAAGAAAAGTGTGAATACTTTGGATATCAGTGTTATTTATCTAAAACGACTCATTTTGTTTGAAGTAATGGTCTTCCGTCACATTTTAAGTTCAGAGGAAATTTCTAAAATTTTATCTATCGGGTGAACAAGTTAACTCTCGAGTTCAGAAAAAACTCCGTAGAAATTTTTCATGAAAACTGTAGAATGTTACATCTCAGTCATGACATCACAGGTAAGTTAAAGGTTGCTGCGCATAAATTACAGGTGCACTGGTCATCAAAAAAATATCAACCATTCTTGTTAAATCATTCAAAGCTGTCTCTTCAACCCAATAAAATTCTCCTTTTCGCTGAAATGGACGAAACATTTTTACCAGTAACTTCTGTTGATCTAAAACCGTGCACGGTAGAAATTCTTGAACTCTTCGAATGAATACGTGATACTTGGTGGTTCCAGTATCTCGGGGATCACCACTCATCGGGAGAAATCACTTTCTTGCGCTTTGGAGTTGTTGAACTTCTAGTTGAGGTGACCTCCGGTTCTTCCAGTGTTGAAACAACAACTATATCATGATAAAATTTCACCGCTCATTCAGAACTCCAATCCATCTGTAGAGCTTGTAAGTGTCAGTCTGTGTTGAAGAGTAGCCATTATTGAGACTGTTTCACAGCTTTCCGTACAGATGTTGAAATACCAGTCATCAGGAAAAACACTGACGTTCGTTTCCAGTAGCTATTATATTACAATGAGTAATCTGTGAATGGGAGTGACGTCAGTGCCGGCTGTCCACGTACGTGAGGTCACCCTACCTGTAGCTTTCACTTACATGTCTATACATACCCCACTGGATTATTTTTACATCACCATCTGTTACCTACAGCAATTCAATACAAAAGCTAGTCGGCCAGTTATTGAAATTAACTATGTTTCCATCTTGATCTGTTATCCAAATACGAATTGAACTCATATGGTCTGAACCTTTTCTCAATGGCATGGAAATTGCGCCCCCGTTTTTAAAATCATAGGTGACCTTTTCACTTATTTCTTTTGTATCCTGAACGGGAAGTATTTGTAAACAATCGGATACTACTCCCTGTATGTATTCAC
The DNA here is from genome assembly GCF_041260155.1 of Ptychodera flava. Lineage (NCBI taxonomy): Eukaryota > Metazoa > Hemichordata > Enteropneusta > Ptychoderidae > Ptychodera > Ptychodera flava. The sequence goes on along the minus strand of NC_091949.1, from coordinate 23,362,012 downwards.
CCGAACCAAATGAAACATAATTTCCAGTAACGTCGACGACATCTGAATGAACTATGTATTTAGTGACTGTTAAGAAATCTGCTCGACCTGGACTCATAGTACTTTTTATCACGGGGTTGTCCTCAGGTTTATCTGAAAAGCCGACGACGTTGGCGAAGCTACCTGTGGCATTGAAATAGACTTTAAAATTTCTAGCCAGTGTTAGATAAACACGGTTTGTGGGCAGATGTTTTTCGAAATTGATTTTTGACTGCATCCCTATCGCTTTATGAGGGTATCAATATTGTAGTTACCCGGACGTATTGATTTTGTCGTCTTATTTTTGGGTCGTTTCCTTCTTGATATTTTAGTACATTATTGCCACCGTTATGTTATGCCATGAATTATATAGTCCACACTCTAGCAGTCTTATCTTCGTAAACTGTGATATGTCAATGCAAGGGTTAAAATTAACAGTAACCGGTTCGCCTGTTTTGCTTACAATCCAAATGATCATCGTTGTACGTTGTATATACATTACAAAGTATAAGGTTCTGTAGGAATATATTTTTCTGTCAAGAAGATCTTTGTTGCAACCGCAGCAGCAGTCGCACCGCCTAATTTTGCCAATCGAGTCAAATTTGGTCGACTTGGATCGCCCACCTCTATTTTCAGAAATTTGCTGGAGATCATTAGATATCCCATCGCTAGTCCAGCGATTACAATACCATCGTACATTGTGTTTACAACTGTTTTAGTATCAATGATTGCTGACAAGTTATAAAATAGAAAAATAAAAAATAATTAGAGTTAATCCATCTCATACAATGTAGAGGAGCTGGGTTCCGTTCTGGAGGGAGCCGCAACGGGCTCTGTTTTTTTCGCTTTCTGGGGAGGATCTTTCCGGAGGGGGCAAATGTGACGACAAGCACGCCCCCAATATAGCCCCAATGCAGTCAATGAAACTCCCACAATTCCTAAAAACAAGATAACATTTATTATACCAGCTATCGCGAGAGCCATCACACTGTTCTTTCGTCGTAGGCGGTAGGTCTATACAGTTTGCTGCTACCGCATCGCTATCATCAATCATTGCTTTTCGTTTCTTCGTCAGTTTGTTTTGCCTGTTCCATTCCGCTAGTCGCCTGCCCGCAGCAACTCTCCCTGGATGTTTCGTCGGTAACGTAATTTTCTCTATGTTGCGCTGCGTTCCGGTAGGGTTCCCAATGGTAGTCGGTGTCGGTGTCGGTGTCGGTGACGGAGTTGGCGGGGCCGTTTGCTGAGTCGGTGTTGGAACCGTTTGCGGTGCTTGAGAAGTTGAATCCATTTATTTCGGGTATTATATTAAGCCCGATTTTTTTAAAATCTAAATGTTTACCCGTAATTAAACCGGTGGAAACTAGAGCAAGTATGGGCCCCCACGTGTAGGCTATCCGTCCTGATAATCGTTTTATTTCACTGTTTAGAATAAAATCCTTTTTAAGATCAGTGGCATAGTTATCTTGGTCATCGATCGGAACTACCTGACTTATTGCGCGGGCTCCTAGATCTATGAAACTTTGAGTGATATTATCACTTATAAGAGAACTGTATTTCGCTTCGTACATTTTGAAGGCTTTATCCACCGTTTCATCTCCCCATTTTTCTACGTCAGCAACTGAAATCTCCTTGCCAAAAATAACTTACTTTGACCACTTGCGATGACACAGAGTATTTTTTCACGTTTCGTCTCTATTATGGATCGAGCGTCCGACGCTGCGGTTGGCGCTGTCGTATTTGCCGCTGCCGATGACTTTATTAAATTCTCCATTGTTTGCAGTATGTTATCTATTCTTAGTAAAAAAATAAAAAATTCGTCTAAACCTCAATCCAAAATAAAGTATTAACATGGTCTGGAATGTTAGTACGATTCCGAAGTATGGAAAATTCTCCTCCATTAAAATCTATCTGTATATACTACTACACGAATCATGAGTACAGACTTATTCCCAGTTGCTTTTCAATTGAATAAGACGAGCGTACCGACAGTACAGCATGCTGATATTCCTCCCAAACCGAATGACATAAAACGTGTTCTCATGGACTTAGAAATATATGTAACGCCGACAGAAAAATTTACTTTCCACCCAAGGGATGTGTTCAAAGATAACGTAATCACTCATCGATCAGCTAAAGAAAGTAATATATGGCTGGGCAGCCCGCACATGAAATATTGGGACCAGCAATTAAATTTCGCCGTATGGTGCAGCACTACTGGTTGTGGTATATCATTCGCCCATCTCTTCGATAAGAAATATCCGCCACAAATACGATCATTCTGCCGTTTCCATGTATATTTTACAATACGTCGTATTCTTCATCGAATGGACGTTGCACTTCCAGACGATACTGTCTTCAAAGCTGGCGACAATCCATACGATCTCGTCCAATATGAACTTCTATGTACAGAATTTGGAAATATAAGTCCAACGAAGTCCGACTTTCGATATCGCAAAGGCCAAAACTCAGGTCTTGGTTATGGTTATGAATATTACACTAATCGTGGCCCTGTTCGACAGCCTGCCGCTATATACAATGGCCACGACTTTTTCCTCTCCGCCGACGGAGGTGTTTATTACACACAATAAACAAAGACCGACCACACTTTTATTTCTTCCGAAATGATGGAACGGAGGGGCAATATAATAGTTTCATCCCTCTGAAGGGAGACTCCGGACTAACAAAGGCCGGTCTCGCCCGCCTCAATGAAAGCCTTGAAGCCTACGTATATTGTATACTTGGCGCACAAGCAAATATTCGTAGTACCATAGTGGGCGATACTGGCAGCGCAGAGCAAGTAAGAAAAGAATTCGGCGTTCTCCTCGAAGATGAAATTCGTAATACCGACAAAGTAATCAGTTATAGGCGATACCAAGACACAATAATGAATACTGGTGTCAAACTTGATATGGCCGTTTCACCCAATTTACTTCTCTTGCCGTCTGAGATGGTCATTCTTTCGGGTCCGGCAATCGCAGGTTATAATAATGAATTGCAATACGCAACAGAATCTATGGTCTTCGGGGTGAACGGTGATATAAACACGGAAGTTCGAGAAAGTGCTGTACACGAGATGGAAGGGGAAGAGGATCCCGTGAAGTGGCAGGACGAGCTAACGCGTAAGCCCGGAGGGCCGCCTCACAATGACACGAGTCGGATTCCCCTATCGCCTTCGGAACGGGAACGGAAGGCAGCATCCGTGTCACTCGGCGCAGACCCTATTCACGAATACGGCAAAATTGGTTTGTTATCTTTAGCAATATTCATTACATTTATGTACAGTATATAGATCCGATGTCAATGTACGCTACCCCACCATTCAACATGATTGTAACTGGGCCAACAAATTCTGGCAAGACGGAATATGTGATGGGTCTCCTCACCGGTCCGTACCTAGGAAAATTTGAATATATAGTTTTCATTTGTCCGACATTCATGAACAATAAAACGTATAATAAAAGATTCATTTTCACCGATGACAACGTGTTTGTGTTTCCGGTCGGACTCGATGCTGTGGATGATACACTAGCCTTCGTACATAAGGAATGGGCCGGCACAAACACTTTAATAATCCTCGACGACTGCGCCTCGTCCAAAGATATGAAGAAGCGCAGCCACGTTTTAGTCAAACTTGGTTTCAGCGCAAGACACGACGGATTATCTGTCTGGGTTCTGACTCAACAATATACTAGTATTAGTAAACCATTTAGGGAAAACATACAGATGTTAGTACTATTTTACACACCCAGCAAGACAGACAACAAGACTATTATAAAAGAATATGGAATGGAGGTGTCAGAACGGGAGGTCACGGACCTAATCAGACAATTGAAAAATACACCATTCAGTAAACTAGTATTTCATTTACAGCATCCGTACGACATTCAATTTTTCGTTTAATATAGCTAATCATGGAAGGCTCTACCGATAGGAACACCGAAGGCGACACTACCGAAGGAACTCTTAGAGAATTATATTACAACCCGAAAACTGGTTTTGGAGGTGTACAAAAATTATATGACGCAGCACGCGCCAGCGGACTACACGTTACTAAGAAAGAGGTACAGGACTGGTTAAAAACTCAGCTAACTTATAATCTACATAAACCGGTACCTCGTACTCGTGGCGGCCGGCGCGTTTTCGTAACATCGATAGACTCTCAATGGCAAGCAGACCTCGTGGAATTCCCTTCACCGTTCGCAAAAGAGAATAGTAACATTCGATACATGCTAACAGTAATCGATGTGCTAAGCAAATATGCATGGGCCAGGCCGATACAGTCAAAAACGGCTGAACACACATTGCAGGCGCTACAAGACGTGATTAAGAAATCCGGGAGGCAACCCGACAAACTTCAGACAGATGAGGGGCGGGAATTTACGAACCGAAAAATGCAGAAATGGTTGGAGGAGGCGGGAATTCACTGGTTTCACACCTACAGTGACAAAAAAGCTAGCGTCGTTGAACGTTTTAATCGGACCCTCAAGACGATGATGTGGAAATACTTCACATACAGACAGACACGAGAATGGCTCCCCATTCTACCAGAACTTCTTGAGAATTACAACAACACTGTACACGGAAGTATCAAAATGAAACCCGTCGACGTAACAGAGGACAACGATTGGCAGGCATTTTATACACTTTACCCTGAGTTTGCAGCCATGGGAGCTAACCCTGAATTCAAGCCGGGAGAACGGGTTCGAATTACAAAATACAAGACCACTTTCAAGAAAGGATATTTACCAAATTGGACAGAGGAGATTTTCGTGGTTTCAAAAGTGGTGTACGCAGCTGGATTGGGAACGCCGCCAGTTTACAAAATAAAAGATCTGAATGGAGAGGAAATACTTGGCACTTTCTATTCTGATGAACTTCAGAGCGCTGCTGGCGCCGACGAGCTGTACAGAGTAGAACGAATTTTGAAGACGAAAAAAATTAGAGGAAAGAAATATTATCTGATAAAATGGAAAGGTTATCCGGAAAGTTTCAATAGTTGGGAACCAGAGGAAAATGTTATTAGAACTTCGTAAGTACTCGACCAAGTTCCTGTGCTGGTACTTGTCAAGTACTAACGTAAGTAATTACGAAAGTTATTCAATAAGTACCATGGAAGAAGTCTTAATTTCTTGAAAGCCGAAAGTGTCAGTTTACCACCCCGCTTCCAACCACCTGGCCAAGTATTTATCATGTACTGTCTTAAGTAATGTTCACTTATTGCATCTTTTTTGGCCGTATGTGGATGAGGTGGTACCTCGGTTCCTGAACATATTAAGTTTGCAAGATCTTCAAAGCGACTTCTCATGTTGTTATGAGCTGTTCTTTCGAGTCCTCCTTGTTCAGCTTATCGATAAGTTCTGGTTGAAGTATAATATACACAACTGACATGAGCCATAGACAAGTAACTTCAAAGTCTTGTCCCCCTTCGGAACGCTTCATCATATCAAGTGCCTGTAAGTCAAACTGAGCATTATAAGCGTGCACTGTTTCACAAGCATTAAGAAGTTTGTGTAGGTTCTTGAGTGAGACTCGAGGTTGTTCTAGTTGTTCTTGATTAGGTGGGTAGTACGCTTTTTCAAGTTCCTCCTTGCCGAAACCGTCTATTAAAAATCCCTGGCTGCCGCCGCCCCATGCAATTCCAAAGTCAAAAGCTTGTGGAAAATCTACTGGCCCGACTGTCTCGGTATCAATTGTTGGATTAAGTCTATTCTTGAGAACTTCAGGGACTGGACGTAAATTAGCAGGGGGAGGGCCGGGGGGATTTCGTAAGAGAGTGACCAAAAATTTATGACCCTCCCCCAAAGCAAGGCTGAAAAATTTATGACCCTCCCCCAAAGCAAGGCTGAAAAATTTGTGACCCTCCCCCAGTTTCAAAAAAATAGAATATTACAAATTGATCGAATCTTCAACGATCAAAAATTGAGGTGGGGATTTACAACACAGGGCAATATAGATGGATACCAGCAAGGGATTTGCTTCTGCTTGTGACAAGAACAAGTCTAGATATGGATGTCAGCCTTACCTAAGAATACTTTCAATGACATGGTGTCAGTCCCATTTGACCAGCATGGGTAAAACTAATCTTGTAGAAAAAATCTCTTGATAATTCTATGCTACAGATTTTTCAGTACTCTTAATAAAAGGGAAACCCCTGATTTCTCTGCCTACACAATATGCATTTTGATTGTTATGATAATGGACAGTTTTAATATACTGTTTAACTCTTACACTGTTTAACCCTTTCACCACCATGGTTTGGCCCAATCCCATTGTTATCAATGGTGAGTGTGGACCTGTTTACAGGGAATTGGGGGTGAACAGGTTAAACTTAGTAAACCAATCACCAGATAAAGGAGTACTGGTATTCTTGTTTCCAGTGTGGTGTGGGTGGATTGTTCTGGGGAACACCATAGGATAAACTCTATGATTAAATTAATTCATTGTTTGATTTTCTGCACAAGTTTGATGAAATGCTCTATTTTCCACTTTGTCAGCACACTTGTAAATGTGGAACAAACCACAGAAAACAGTTTAAGACTTCACTGGACACAAATAATGACACCACTGCTCAAGTGTCATCAAGCTAGGCTGACAAACTGAATCAATACAGAGCATATCATGCTAAAATATAGCAGCTAATACTGAAAAATTCTGAAATCTTATGAATTTATATAACTCTGACCTGCAAAGTAAACAACAAATCCAACATCTTGTCCATACACCATTGTTTCAAATTACAGTGACTGACAGGCAAAACTAACAAAACAGCAAACATGGAATTTAGCCATTTCATTGGCCATTAAAGGGACAAGTTACTCACTTTTGACAAAATTTTGGTCATTTTAATTTCTATTGAATATATGCTTTTCTGCTGCTCACTGAAATGGGCTTAATTGCAATCTCTGGTTGTCACAGCTCAACTCATATGCATGCATGGATATAACATGTGGTCACTTAATAATTTAATTTAAGGTATGTACCAAAAATTGTCACAGTAAATTCACATGTTAATGTGCCTTATAAAAGTGAGAAGTGAATTGCAATTGCAATAATTAGAGAGTGAGCATATTTCAGTGAGAATGATCTACCAAAAGAAATATAAATGGCAAAACAATGTCAAAAATGAGCAACTTTGTCCCTTTAACTTGGTACATATCTAGGACAGATTCTTTAATTCAAGTGTCAAGCAGCATGTCTATTGCACTGTTGAAGTATTAAAATGGTGGTAATGAATACTTTTATAATTGGTGCATTGACAAGATAGTACTGTAAAATGTTGACAAAAATAGCTTTGTCTAAAGTATCATAATATTAGCCATTTCTGAACAGGGATGTAAGATTACACCACCATGTGAACTCACAAATATTTCCAATATGAAAGTGCAGTCCTCTGCTGAGTGCCAAATCATGTACCGGTATGTTGTACACCATGGAGGCACAGGTGTCCGGAGTTGCCGGTGTACATGCATAGAGCCCCTTCTCTCTACTACACGGCAACTCCACGGACCTGTGCATGGAGGTAGACACCAAGCATAGCATTATGTGAAAAAGTTAAAGTCTTGGTACTAGATGACCACTAAACAAGATTGGCAGTCCGCTTGTTTCAAAGCTATTTAAAAACTTTCTTCTGGGCCTATTTCACATCATACTTGACCCTCTGCACTTGACCTGCAAGCTTGGTACGCACAGGCTCTAGAGTCAATGCAGGCGAACCGCTAGCGTGTGCGGCTAGCGGTTAGCCTGCATTGACTCTAGAGCCTGTGTTGGTACGTACACATGTACATGTATTCTGGAAAATGACAGTAATTTCAACGTCATTTTAAGTCAGAGATTCGTCATGTAAGTCATTAATTTCACTCAATTATTTCTGTTCGTTCTTCCTGACTGTCAAAATTGATTGAGGTCTAAGTATTGAAAGTACTTAATTTAATGATGATTTTCACAAATATGTTTCACTTACAACTTGACTAAATTGTCACTACTTCCAAGTGTGACTGTGAACATCATTCTAAAAATATTCAAATACCTTCAACGCAAGTTTGTTTACAAGTTTCGCGCTGTACCAAGAAGTTCTCTGGACGTACACTGTACATTTTAGCCTATCATTTTCAGGAAATAAAGGTTTGTATGTTTAAATGATTGACTTATTGGCTTATGAAAAATATATTAAGGATCAGAAGGATGTTGATATTGCAATTCACAAGTCTCGGTGTTGTTTTCCCAAGCAGGAGCGTATCAGTATCACCATGGAACTACCTAGCTCTGCATGGCAGGGCTGTGTGTTACCAGCGCGCGTTATACGGCCTCCTACCACAGGCCGTATAACGCTGGTAACACACAGCCCTGCCATGCAAAGCTAGGAGCTACCACACTCTTTTGGTAGTACCGTGGTATCATATATTGCTTTATGTAGCTGCAGTTCCGAAACTGAAGGGTTTGCCTTTTTTCGAGTTTAAGCTTTTAGATTTTAGGGTTTGATCAAGTGACGTCCTATACCTAAACAGCAGTCCAAATATTGAGTTACAACAGCAATATTGCCCTACGCTAGGCGGATATATATGTGTACCACCGTCGCTACGCAAAGACTACTTACCCAAAGAGCTCTCTCTTCTACCGGGTGCATAGGCCTTCGCGTTGCGACTGTGGTTGCACCTGTGTGATGAGTATGCCGTTGTTGGAGGCAATCAAAGCAGCCAATAGCTGAATATATTAAGTCCTACCATTCTCGTAGGGCTTAGACTGCTACACCAAGTCAATGGCATATATCATGTCAAATAGGCAGTAAATATGTACCCTTTCACTTTGACTTTGAACTGCAGATGTGGAATGTTATGATTCAACAGACTGTCCAATAATTCCAATAATGAATGCCCAAATTGGCTCATAATTGAATAGAGCTCACTTATACTCCATTAAGAGTGATTGTGATAAGTAATGCTCTTCAAATGTTTTCTTTTATATTAATGCACATGCATGTGCCTGCCATTTTTTCTAAGGAATTATAATTTAATATTTATCAAAATATCAGTGAAATTCATAATTTTGGAATGTATCACATTGACAATTGAGGGAATACTGGAAACACAATGTGACTCTGATCTCCATAACAATGATATATGGTCATGTACAATGTATTGAGCAGTTCAATCTCTACATGGGGAGGAAATATGGGAAAGTACAATGTATGTTTAAAATGTGTTCCTGGTACAGATATAGAACTACATGTGTGCATGACCCCATTATTCACTGGATTTTATAATATTCCTGATAGACCTGTGTAGTCAGAGAACTGAAAATACCTGTACATGTGCTCATTGCACTCATATCAAATCCAGTTTTACAAAATGTACTATTGTGTTCCAGTAGACAATGAGAAGTTTTGGTCATGTTGCCCTGTTTGTGGGGAAAGGTCAACAGAAAGGCTATGCCTATCCAAGCAATAATTTAAGCAAACAATTCAAAGTATGGTCATGGATTGAATGCTATAGTGTGAAATTATGGTGTTTTAACATTGACAATACTTTGTCAATTTTTGTGCCTCGTTTCTTTGCATTTTAAACATATCACAGAAAGCAGCCTAGATAATAGAGGATAGACTGATCCTGATTTGACACAGAAGTGGCAAACACTATTTCATGACCAATCAAGTCTCCATATTCTGAAATGACATTGGGATATCACCATATTTAATCAAGTTCAATCTGAATACGTGATCAACATGGCTGATTCACTGTATAAATTACCCACATTAAATTTCAACAAATGTCATATATCCTGCCTTCACAACACAAATGAACACTATCCATTCCAAAGATAGTACCCACGTGGTAAAGCCAATATAAACTTGAAAAATGCCACAAGTAGCCATACCAATCAGATGACTGTACCTAAATATTTAAGTATACTAAAATCACTTTTCTGGAATCAAAATTATTAATTATCACACCAAAGCTTGCTCTTAATTTCAAACAATAGTATCTCTAAAAACTAAAATTCATGTACCTATAAAGTGACTGATGCAGGGTGGAGCTTGGCCTTAAACTTTAAAGGGAAGTGGCTTATGAAAGAGAGGGAACTTTTGTTGATCAACAAAAAGTGGAATGAGAAATAATATTGTCAAATAGTTATAGGTTCAAGATTGACTACATCAGTGAACAATGTAAGATATTGTGGTAATATCCAGCAGTGTTTTTGTTAAGGGCGGTACCTAGGTAAATGTTACCGGGGTTCCCCGGTCATTTTACCAGGGTTAGCCTTGGTATATCAGTGCAGTCATACCAACGGACAACAGAAATTTTACCAGGGTTCCCAATGTTCCCCAATCTTAGCAAAAACACTGTCCAATGTTTATTAACGAAACACACTACATGTACACTGGGCAGCCAGAGTGCCACAGGTTAGCTGAGGAACAATAGATTGGATTTGCTATAAATGGCGATAAGAATAGCAACAAGAGAGGCAATCCTATTTAAGATAATGGTGGGGAAGAGATACACAGAGCTGGGAGGAGCACTTGATAGAAAGTTTGCGAGTGATGTCATGTGAGCATAATTGTCTATACGAACAATTTGCTTTCTACCTTTAGTGCACCGACAACAAGCCCAAAAATTTGTGACCCTCCCCCTTAGAGGAGCTCAAAAAATTGTGACCCTCCCCCAAACAGAGGCTCAAAAATTTGTGACCCTCCCCCAAATCCCCCGGCCCTCCCCCCTGCTAATTTACGTCCAGTCCCTCAGGCGTAAGAGGCAGACTAATTACCAAACATGGAAGTCTGTAGTCATTACAAATTTCTAAGAAAGTCTGTTTGAACTTGTTATGAATCTCTTCTAGTTCTTCTAAGGCGGTTATTTCATATTGTCTGGCTCGAGTCAACACATTCTGCCTGCAATAATCCCAAGGCATATCTTTGAATATGATAATGAAACTATGTAAATGGTCAAATGCTCTAGAAACAATCTTTTTTTCTTCCGCTGCCACGGAAACGCCCCGGATTCTAGAAAAAGTTAGATGTTGAATTATACTTGAGTCACAAATAATGTAGTTTGGGTTGGCGGAGTCTGTACCAGCCCGACATTGTAAACTAAGAGTATGTTCTATAAACTGGTTCTGAAAATCGGCGATCGAAACTTTTCCATTATAAAAGTCGGCAATGTTGCTAGAAAAAGTAGTGTCAAATTCTGGTACGTGAGTCACCTCCGGCCCCTCCGCCAAATTTACTGCATCGTAACTCTTACCACTTCCAGTTGGTCCATTTATGAATATGTATGACATTTTTGTGCTATATATCATAGAAAAAATTTTTTTAAAATTATTTTTCGTAAAGATATATACGATAAGACAATGGCAATCCTTTCTATTTCAGATGCAATAAAAATACTTGAAACCGGAGAAAACAATATTCAAATCAGTGACGGCAAACTCATATTTGGTGAATATGTAGATCCTTTCATATACGTAGACAGTGAGCTAGAAGTAGTTTTCAACATCGGACCTAAATATGGATCCAACGATCCTGCTACATGCGATGAAATGTGTGTCCGTTGGCAACAAAGTCTTCAAAAGTTTACGGATTTAATAGTATTCCGTACCTTAGGTGAAAGTTTCGATGCAAGCACTGCTAAAAGCTATGCTGCAAGCCTGACCGCTCACTCCAAGAATGTTCTGATAACATTTTACAATCCATCTAAAGTTTATCAGAAGCGAGGGAGCGGGGTCCAGATAAAGTATTTTAAATTTCAGTTTAAAAGAGGGGGAGGGGCTCACGATTTTGCTACATGTATTGATATGGTCCAAGAAATTGACTGTGCTTTTAAAGCAGTGAGCCCATTACCAGCCAGAGAAAATCCTGCTATTGTACCTCGTAATATCCGAAAAGGTAGTAAGATAGAATTCTTAGCATTTAAACCGCGCTTAAATAAGTGTTACTACCCTTTCTTTCACTGTTGAGAGGTTATTTTGTGCCGCGCCTAATAAACCAGAAATTCAAGATGCGGAAGAACTAGTCGACTTAGAAAGATTAGGCGAGATATATAAACAAATAAATGCTGCCAAAAATATTATAGTGGATTTTGATGACCTATCATAGAATAATTATTTTTTCTTTTTAAAAATTTTTAGGATAGTATATATTATAAAGATTACTATGACCCGTCGATTACATACAGCATTCAAGGGAGCAGTTATACGAAAAGAATTTCCTGAAGTCAAGCGAGTCGTGGATATTGAAATGCTGGATATCGAAGGTATGACCAAAGAAAGAAAGATGTACTCTGTTTATACAGATATGGAAGTCAAATTAGTGGATCCGAAAAACGGTAATACACAAAATCGTACATTGCATGTTAAATTAAAAGATACATACACAAAAGATGTAAGAGGGGCGGAATCGGATGTGAAACAACGATTAATAGAACGCTACGACCATATGCTTGAAACAATTAGTGATGTTGAGGGTTCTGGTCTCGTTCTCGAGGAGATACTTAATTTTGAAGTAATGCTAGTAGAAATTTTACTCGGGGCCGGCGCTTCTACGGGAACGGAACGGATTCCGGGATGGTTAAAAAATAAACATTGTGTGAGCGATCTTATTCTACCGTTGGCCTGTCGTTTCAAGTTTAAAGTTGGGCAACCCCCACTTTCGTGAAAAGAAATGTGGTCAGGTAAGGAGAAACTGGAAGACGTATGACAAATTTATGGCCGATTACTGTTTTGATGGAATACCATTTCCTACGCCCGCCGATGAGACTGTTTTCAAGCGCTTCGAGCATCAAAATCCAGGCGTGAAACTCCAAGTATTTCAGATCTATGAAAATAATCCCGCCCCGTCCGACATAACTGTGTTATATAGTGGTTGTATCGGAGCGGAAGGCGGAGCCCGTTCCCCTAACGGAACGGAAGGCGGAGCGGATCAAATAGCAAATATCTTACTGATAGTTGGCGAAGCCCGAAGGAGCCACTTCGTACCAATTACTGCGTTAAATCGCCTTCTTAATTCTCATACTAATCGTAAGAATAAGCACAGGCAGAAGTGTATTTGTATGGTTTGTAAGCGAGGTTTTAAGTCAACAGAAGAATTAGAAATACATCAGGTATACTGTGGAACAGACACGGCTCAGCCAGTTTTTCTAAGGAAGTTTGTCAATTTGAAGGATATAAGAAGGTGGTGTGCCCCTACGTCGTCTACGCAGATACTGAGGCAATTATTGAGCGGGGCACCGGCCGACACATTCCAATTTGTATTTCGTATGTTATGATTGAACGATGGCCAGGCTGGAACGGGCCGAAAATTTTTAGTAAAAGAACATTCACGGGGCCCTCCTGTGTTACAGAATTTCTAAAGGATATGAAGAAAAAAAGGGCTGAGAATTATTCGAAATCGTATTATTGGAAAATAAAACTGATGAAAGATACTTCTAATTACAACGATCCAGTCTGTATTGCATGTAAAGATCAAGTCGGATACTGAATAGTGAAGGATCCTACGACTTTTTATTTTGAAAAGTGCCGCCCGTCGAGAACCATTCCAATCTACTTTCACAACCTCAAGGGATACGATGGTTCTTTTATTTTACAAAAAATACATGAAATCAGGGATGAGAGTAACGAACCAGAGCCAAATATCATAGCTAAGACGGGCAATGGTGGAATTATGTGTCTCACGAAAACATTTATTTTTCACGCCTCAATTGTTGTCGATCACGGGAGGGAGACAAAGAAACGTTTCTTTTCTATAAAGTTTATGGACAGTGCTCAGTTGATGTCTGGGTCGCTCGCGAAGTTGGCAAAGACTGTACCAGAGAATGGATGGACGGCAGTACCACTTTCGTACCCGGACATTCAGCGGGCGAAAGGTTTCTTCCCGTACGAATATTTAGACTCGGTTGACAGACTAGAAAAGGAGGAGCTCCCGGACAAACACAATTTTATAGCGAATTACGAACACGCATTGAAGGTGTGGGACGAAGTTGAATGTAAGACGATTCGTGATTATATGGAATTCTATTGTGAGACTGACGTTCTCCTTCTTGTGAATATATTCGAAAATTTCCGTGACACATGTTTAGAAGCATATAAGTTAGACCCAGCTCACTATATGTCAGCGCCCGGCTTGACATGGGATGCTATGTTACTTTACACAGGTAATAAATTTAAACTCATTCAAGATGCTGAGCAGATGAATTTCATTCAGAGGGGAATTAGAGGTGGTATCAGTCAGTGTAATATTCATTATTTACAGACAAATCATCCGGCTTACGGGGATTACGATCTGGAGAAACCGTTAACCGAAATAAAATATCTCGATGCTAATAATCTTTATGGCTGGGCAATGAGTCAGGCAATGCCAGTGGGCGTACTTCATTGGATGACGAAGGAAGAATATTTAGAATGGGAAGGCAGAGCAGGCTCGGATTGAGGACCCGGCGCTAGATTTCCGCCAAGTTTTCTAGAAGTAGACTTAGAATATCGGTTGAATTACATGAAGAACATTCCTATCTGCCATTAGCGCCGCATCACTATGAATTTCCGAGGCAGGGCAGTCGACTGATTACAAGTCTAATGGACAGAGAGAGATACGTCTTACACTACAAGTTGCTTGAATTCTATCTTCGGATGGGAATGCGACTATAAAAGGTGTATCGGGCGCTTGCCTTCGAAGAGGCGCCATATCTCAAGAATATATTGACTTTAACACTAAAATGAGGACAAAGGGGAAGAGAGATTTTGAAAAGAATTTCTATAAGCTTATGAATAATGCAGTGTTCGGCAAGACAATGAAGACGTTCGAAAGTACAGAGACTTTAAATTTGTTTCGGGCCAGAACGGTTCCGATAGTGGTCGTAGAAGATTCAGAAGTATAATCCAAAGATGAAAACATATAACTCTCATAACTTCCGAAGAGGATGGAGATTCCTGCGACAGTGCCCTACTGGAACTGAAAACGGATGAGCATAGATATGTAAAGCCAGTTTTCATTGGCGCGGCAGTGCTTGAACTTTCTAAGCTGCTTATGTATGAGACGCATTACAATTACTTTCGAAAGCAGTTCCCTGGAATACGATTAGCCTACATAGATACTGACAGTTTTGTTTACAGTGTACCTCTTCCTTCCCCGGACGTAACTTTCAATGATATAGTTAAGGAAGATGTGGAAAAGAATGGTAAGGAGTCGATATATGATACTAGTGGGATGAAAGATGAGATGGGAGTTCCGAAGATTAATAAAAAGGTGATAGGTAAATTTAAAGATGAGTTGAATGGTGTACCTATTCTTGATTTTGTTGGTATTCATTCCAAAGTATACGCTTTTCGGACTCCAACTTCGGAGACGAAAAAAATAAAGGGATAAAAGATGTTTGTGTTAGAAAACATTTGAACTTTGAAGATTATAAGGATCTATTTGAAACTGGGAAGGAGCCCGAGCGAGCACAATTTGTGCAGTTTGTACGGAAAAAAACCTGGAGAAATCCGTAGTGAAAAGCGTAGTAAAATTATGATGGCGCCAAATGATATCAAACGTGTGCAGTTATACAATCCAGACACGGGCGAATGGCTGGCAGAAACATGGCCGATAGGACGGAGTTCCTAACTTTCATATCCATTTAATCCATAATGTCGCATGTATCGTTCCAGCGGCGGACTAAATCCTTCTTGTTTTTGTATTTCTAGTGCCTGATGAAATATGTCCTGAATAAGTTCTGAGGTGCAGGTATCTTTCTCGTTCCGAAGGGATGCACCTTTTTCTTGTATTTGTGTAAGCAGCTGTTTATATTGAACGTAATAATGTTTATATTTCTCTCTTCTTTTTGATACTCCTGTTTTTCCTTGTATTACATCAATAATAACACCTGGTATAGGAGTTAAAGCTAAAAGAACTGGAACTGCCGGAATTGCTGCTATGACAGCTGAACTTACAAGAATTCCCTTAGTCACATTAAGAGCCATATCAATTCGGCCCATCAATTTGTAACTTCGTCGATATGCGGCGCTGGTTCTTTCAATATAGTCGGCCAATTGTTCAACGCTTTCAACAACTGAGACGTGCATTTTTTTACTGTATATGTAAGGGATGATAAAAAATAATTGTAGTAATATAGAAAGACAATATGGCAGAAGGAGGAGAAGATATACCACTCCAGGATTTCGATGATGCAAATTTAAATAACGATGATGCTACTGCTGAAACATTCTTTATAGACAATAATGCTCTTGCAGAAGCCGATCCTTTCCAGGCTAGCGCATGCGATAGTCCGTATGTGGATCGTACGACTAAACAGAGAGTAGAAATTACAAGTCAAATGTCTGAACGACTCTTAGACAAATATAATATTACTAATCTTGATGCACGAAAAGATTTGATTATAAATGCTAGGATTATTGGTGGTGATCTGTATTATAAAGACATCAGAGTTACAACAGTTAAGGGAGTAGATTTCTAGAGAAATCAACATTAAGGGGGAGGAAAGGAGGACCTGAATTTATAAATAAAGTATTAGATCTGGCTAACACGAGGGACCGCTCTAGCGCAGAGCCCGAATTTGTGAGTTCTACATTGTATTCTGAAGATGTGAAAAATGATAAAATACCGGCTGAGAAGATGACGCCAGAAGACATGGGTATATACAAAGATGAACTGACATTCTAACGGCAAGATGCTTCCGGTAATGCACACAAAATACAAGCTTTTGAAAATAAAATCGATGAATGGAACAATCTAAATCCTGAGTATAGAGCTATTAATGATGAATTAAGGATTGCGAATATGCGTCTTGACGAGCTTAACAATGAAAAAAAGAAAATAACGCTAGAGAAAAGAGACGTTGAAAAACAGTTAAAGGATCCTGAAACGAGCACCCAAGGAAAAGAAAAAGCCGAGAAACTACTAGCTGAACTCATAACAAGAGAAGCTAAAATTGTTGATCGAATTGAATACGAACATGATAAGATCAGTGAGGCAAGTGAAAGTCTGGCTACGACAAGGTCTCTTTGTGATGTAATGTTCGATCCAGAATTGTCACTCAGGCTGAAGCTGACAGAGTTATTTAAACGGAATGGTATTACAATCGCTGCAATACTTACTGCCCTTGGAATGTCAATATCAACAATTGCCCTGGCTGTGACTAAAGGAGGACGAGGAGCAGCAGCAGGAACTGGCGCAAACACAGGGGGTTCAGGTCCGCCCAAAGTATACACAAAAGCGAAAGAAATTGTAAAGCAATTTGGCGAATGGTTAAAAACATTGGCCGCAAAAAGTGCTGCTGCAATACCAGGTTTAATCGGTTCACTTGTTAGTTTTCTATTAAAGACAGCAGGATCGGTGGTCGGATTTGTTGGAGAACAGCTTTGGATATTTTTAACTGGTTTAACATTAGTCATAATAAATAAAATTATGTATTAATATATGACCCCTACGGAATCGACATGTTTGGTGAAAAGAATATTGCAAAGTTTCTTTCTAAAAATAAAGACCTGTTTGGTTTCTCTGTCGAATTGGAATGGTGCAAACTCCGACGAGTAAATCGACATATACTTCGAGCAAATCCAGGTGTCCGACTCAAAGATGATAATCTATATCATAACATATTAGCTTTCGTGAAGGAATGTCAAAAGACTAACTTCTTTAAGCGACTAGAATTCATAAACGTCTTTCAGGAGATTGACAATGATGAAATGGAAGTCCAACATCTGCAAGAATATTGGGTTCTTCGACTGATTCGCGACACAGGTAATCGATTTATCTTTCAATCAGACGGAAATATTTATGTAAAGATGTGATTTATTTTTTCTTTTTAACTGTAATTTTTTCTTCTTCACTACTATATACATTACACGAAAATGGGTTACGATAGATCATTATTACCGGAATTCACCAACCGAATACCGAAGGGAATGAAGTCAGAAAGAACTCATCATGTGATTGCCCATAATCCAAGTGAGGCAGATCCAGGTCAGACACTTATCATACGATGTCCAAAGTTAGAAAGCGGAGTAGTACTAGTTCCTAACACTTTCGACCTGGTTTTGATCTCGAAGTAATGGGTCACGGAGATAACCGAGTAGTACAAAATGTTGCAAAAAATTTTGTCGACCGTATGGTTCTCACATTTGGGGGAAACACACTTTTCGATTTGAATAAATATAACCTTATTGAATGTTATCGCGATCTCTTCAAACATAAAAAGGAGAGAACGAACATGACACTGTACGGAATTCAGAACGAAAATCTAAGAAAATTGAGAAGTCACGCGGCCAATGCAGATCACGCCGTCGTAGACGATAATTTACTTTTCACCACATATAAGACAAAATATGCTATTCATCTGAATCATCCCCTCGTGACAGGCCATGGGGTTGCATATCCAAAGAGTTAGGGAGTCATATCGAATGGGAAATTACGTTGGCACCTGCCTCCCTATTACTTGTTAGTAATAATGTTGTTACACCCCATTATAAATTAAAAAACATTCAAATGGAATACCAAACAATTTCTGATTCCGTACTCGCGAGAGATATTGCTGGTTATTACAACGGCGAAAAAAGTTACCTTTACGAGCATATACATTATTTTAGAACAATTCCGATGAAAGAAGCAACCACGGTTATCAATGAAAATGTTAATGTACCACGACGTAGCATTAGAGGTATCGCTATACTCTTCACTAAAAATCAGAATCAGTCAGAACTGAATAGTGAACTTTTCTTTAATCCGTCGATTGAATTTGTGTCTGTATCGATCGAAGGCATTGCAAATAAAGTGTACGCTCAGAAGATGTTACCAAGACAATTTTGGAAAGAAACACGACGGTATTTTGCTGAAGATAAAGATTGGTGTGAAATTGATATAGATGAGGTCGATTATTTGAAGAATAAATTCTGTCTGTTTATTGATTTTTAAAGATATTGAATTTCATGGAAATGGTCTTAGAGTAATGAACACAAAAGATGGAATACAGCTTGAAATCTTGAAGAAAGATACTTCAGTTAAGGGTGTCGACTCTCGTGATGATAATAGAATCGAAGGTCGGGATGATAATATATTTGCCCACGTTTATGTTATTAGCGATGCCCAGGTCTCTGTTGAAAATAGTAGATTAAAGTCTTTACTATTTTACTCCGTTTCTATTCTGAAGGGGAGGTTCGTACCCCACCCCACTTGATTATTTTTAGATAACCATCTGTTACCAGTGACAAAGCCTATCGGTCCACGGCACTGACACCTATTGTAACATTTTAGCGGCATGGAAGGGAGCTGTCTAGGGAGGGGAGGGAATTTTCCTCCCCTCCCCTGTAGCTTTTTCAGGTAGTATCCCAGTTATACACGTTTACTTAACTACTCAGGCGGTTGTATGAACTTTAATTTGAATCATCAGTGATAATATCAATAATTTTGCGTTTCCTCATATCACTGCTCAGAGAAACTCTAATTTGATTAGCAACAAGTCTCAAATCGACTTTTCTCCATTTCTCTAAATCTTGAATGGACAAGTTTTCATTTTCCACGAATTCGACTACATTGAACTCACCTGAGACAGACATTTTGAACGTGACTTTAGCAATCCTTTGCTTGACCGTATCGACGGAGACGAACTTATTCTGTTCAATATCCCGGACGAGCCCCCAATTTGTTATGATCCAAGTAAACCAAAGTTTCTGGACGGGATGTCGGTCAAAGAAAGATCACTCAAACATTAAAAGTTATGTAAAAAACTTGTATTTAATTAAATTAACTAATGAAGAAAAAATAAATGCAAGTTATCACAATGACTTTAACTGAGCGTGACCAGGTAAGTAAAAGTGAATAAAAAACGATAATTATTGTTTTGATACAAATAGTGTAAAGACCAGTCGGATGTTTGCTCCGGTCTTTAACGCCGTCGAAATTCTGCTATCAAGCAACAGAGTCCATTATTTCACAAGCCAAACAGATTTGACACAGTCACGAAGGTCTGTACACAGTAAGTATTTCTTGTGCGACACTTGAGGAAGGACTGCGACATCTCTGATAGCGGCAATACAATCCTTGAGTCGGCCGACATGGATATCTCTTACGACCAGGATTTTCCAACATCTGTGGCACACACACTCCCAGAATCTTGAGCCTTTTTACGAGAATAACAGTCTGGCCAGCAAACAACTTGACGTATTTACTTCGTCCCCAAACAGTCCAAATTTCGCCGGCAAAGATGGCAACTTGGATGCAATCGAACTGTGGAACTTCTGGACATCACGCTGCGCACAGAAGACAAGCGATGTGGCGACACGTACGCATTGATATAACTACAAAATAAATCATTCATGAATACACCTGGTCATGCATAAATTATACAAAACTATGTTCACCTGGTCATACAAAAAGAAAAACTACATTCACTACGTCAGCTTACAATAAGAAGATATCGTAACAACTCTCTTAAAAATTATTACGTATAAGTAGAAAGTCGACAAAAGTAATCACATTGGTGTAATATATTTAGCCTGAGCGCCTGTATTTTAAACTTTTTTATCATTGCATCCAGCAATTTGTTATATCTTAATCACTCTCCATGGACTAGGGCACACTTGAGGACCAATGTCACCACTCTGCCTGTCTGTGAATGTCAGTCTGTCAGTATGTTCTTCCAGCCATCCATCAGTATAACAAGTTTATGGAATCATAACTGAATAACTTCCACGTTAAATATGGCCTGATTCGAAATGTGAAATGTATATTTTGTTATTTGATACATATGTTAGAAGGGACAATGTATGCGATGTTTTGGTTGAAAAGCATAAAATTAACATTATTATGTCTTTTTGATTTTTTTTAATATTTGGACAAAAGTCTTGTGTTCAGCAATCACAAGTGAGATAGCATGTATCACATTTTTGATTTTAAGTTCTTAAGATCATCTGATTACCATATGTGAAAAAATTGATAAAATTTGGATAAGTTAATATGAGCAAATTACAAGAGAGAAGTTTGTTTTTTCTAATATTTAACCAGTGCAGTTGACACACTGTTTTATATAAGAAAAATAGCAGGGAAATATCCATATATCCATATGTTGTGTGTAAAAGACGTTTTTGGGTACAGATCTCGTAATTGAATCCATGTGTGACATAGTGCTATGTCATTATTATTCATGAGGTCTCATTATTATTCATGAAGGCATGTGTATCTGTCTTGTACCATGTGTATACTGGTCAGTCTCTCCAGCTCACCTCTAGCTAGTGTACTGTAGTATAGTGTATAGTGGAATAAAATAGCATCTTAGATTATTGTACTCGCCGCCTCCAGTCTTCCTTATATGCCTTCAACATCGGAATACCAGCCTTGCCAGCCACGACACGATACCAAGTGACCAATAATACCATCATAACCCTGGTTACATCATATCGGTGACAGCGGTGGGATTCTTACTCACTTTTTCAAGACTGCCTTTGAAGAATGCCATGCAAGAAGCAACATAATAGCTGTGAGTACCAAGAACATCTTTAGCCGTGTTTAACACACGCTTGGAACTTTAATAAATATCTGTGTGCTATTAAAAGCTGAGAGACTCTGAATGACTACTACTGGTTGCTGTGATAACCTGACATTGCGACATGCAGCAAGTTAATATCTGTTGAAGCAAAATGAAAAATTTAGGGAAGTTTTATCAGCAGTATAGAGGCGATCTGGTTTGTGCCAGCAAAATAGTGTCTCCGAACCACTGAGAGACAGTTTTAGCAGGACTGAATGCATTTACCAACTTTTTACTTGATCAGAAGTTGCAGCCAGTGAGAGAAAATCTGAAGTGTCAGCATTGTCCAGCAGGAGGACTTCTGTCTATGGTAGAAGAAGACTTCATGGTTTATAAGCCAGCAAGAGAGGAGATACATTGTATTAACGCTGTCAACTGTGAACAATTAAGGAGACAAACGAACTTCTGTGCGAAGTGAACTTAAAGCCCGCTGCGGACTTAATCCATAAATGTAGCAACATATTTATATATGGATTGCAATTCAAAGGAGAACAAAAGACAGAAGCACCTCATAATCTTCTTAATGCCATAGATAATCTCGATCCCGGGCCTTTTCGACCAGGGTTTTAACTGAACTTTGTTGTGGATACTGTCATTATAGTAAAGAAAGAAAACTTGTTAAGGGCAGGGGGAGCCTATAAATACCCCCTATCTCCCTGGGCATTCATAATCCAATATGAGTGGCGTATGGTAACAGCGTCAACGAATGCTCCCGAAAATCTGGAGCTTTCAACAACCATGGTGTAAATTAAAGTACTGTTCCAACATATCACGTTTTGTGAATACTTGTTGCATCACCTTGTTGGTGAAATTCTCTCATTTTTTCCATTTAAGTTGATTTTTTATGCCAAAACTGCTTCGATGTTGTGTTCAAAGCGTCCAACAGAACAATAGATGAAAGCATTCAAACAGCTGCCAATCACGAGGGGACGCGAAAAGGTGCAAACGATCAAACATTTGTTGTGTATATCGGATCGATTACGATGTCAACAATGAATAAACGATTCTTACCACTGAGCAAAATACTTGACCAACGGTTACTGAACACGAGTCTCAGATGAGTAAGGACACAAACGGACGCTTCATGGTTTCAAGCAGATTGCCTCTCCCTGTTGTTTGTTGATCTGTGTACCTGTAGTCCTATTAATGGGTGATATGTATGTTGACCTGCAGTACAATATTTTATGATAGTTCTCTTTTGGAAGTATATAGTGGCCTAGCCCTGCGTACGATGCCGTGTGTTCCCGGCGTTATACGGCCTCCCACCACGGCTCTGCTGATTGCCATGGACAAAACCGGCAACATGCGGATCCAATTTGGACGGAGCACGAAAAACTACTTCTCTTGACTGTTTTCGGCCGAAATCAACTCGAGTCCGATCCAAATCCAATTGCCTACCCAAATCACTCAACCGCTCACAGAGTGCGAAAAGAATGCTCTCGTGACGTCTAAAACCATTGTTTGCTGGCGATGCATGGTCAATGGCGGAGGCAGTGGATGCCCATTGGATACGTTCATGCCACGATTATGCAGGTGCCCATGAGCTGCATTATTTCCTGTCGGGTCGGGGCGATGAAACTAAATCGCAATTGACTCATCTCTGTCGGATTTGACCAAAAAGAGACACTTGAAATAGATTATAGCATAAAATGTTGACATTCAGACTGAAACACGATGAAGGGTCTGAAGATCGCCGTGATGCCATTCTTCTCTACACACTTTTCTGAGCTTGTTTTTTACTAAATTGCTCTTTTTTTGATCAATTCTTCTTTCCCAACCAGGGCACAACATTACCTTTTTTACTTTCATAGTAACCTAGGATTCATTAATTCGCAGATTACATGTAATAGACTCTTATGTTCTTCCTCGATTGTCTGTGACTGATTTTGATTTCCCGATATCGATATTGCGTTCGCACTCACATGTCTTGAACCTTACGTCATTCACTGAAATAGTTTTCGGACAAACTCAAGAAATTCATCTACTACTAACGAATAGTCGGCAAAATTTACAGAGACTAGCAATAATAATTATGGTCATTTTACCGTCTTTAGCTAAGCGGATTCGCTTGGCGGAAGCAGTATATAACGATCTGAGTTCCCAGTTTTACCTACCGTGTGAGTGTAGTATTCGAACGAGTGAGATCACGATGTTCCGAGTGGCCTGGAGATTTTTTATATATACAATAAATTGACCCTTAGTCTATCAAAATTACTCTGTTTTACATTGCTTGGATATTGATATTTTTCTATACTTTTTGACTTTTGATTTTTTGATTCTCCATTGGCGGCAGCACATGTACGGTTACAACCGTCATGTGATGACCGGAGTGCGATTGTAAAGTTGTCGGGAACAGTTGTTGTTCAGAAGAAAAATCATTTTGTATTTAGAGGCTGCAGTTCGGGATTGTTCATGATAAACAACCAATTATACATTTCCTACATCTTTGGAACGGGTACTTATAATCTCCCAAATCATTAACATGTCTTTTATTGACAATTTTCGATCGGAGGCAGTTCAAATCAACAGCCGTGGTATATTAGGAATCGTGTTTATCACTGGACACCGAACTACCTGCTATCAACAGTGCGTTATGTACCATCGGCGGTAAAACATTGGTCGTAATCTTGCCTAATTCTGCCCCGCCTTTTGTACCGTCCTGAAATTTCAAAGCTAGAATTTTTTTTACCTGACATATAATACAGCGACCTTGCACACTATTATCCAATGTTTCTGTGGGGTTTGTTGGCTTTTTATTTGCTCCTTGGCGCCGGTAAGATTTTTTCAATACGATACACAGTTTGAATTTTTTCAACGTAAATTTATTATATTGCCAGTTTGTTGGGTAAAGTTGTCTGGAATGAAAGTTTGAGTTGACGCTGACAGAGTAGACGTCGAGCCTGGTACAGTTGACTGAGATCCGGTCGGTTTGGGGTCGTTTAGTCTGAAAACCTGCAGAGTTCTGTATGATCATCGTTCGGAATTCAGGTGAATTTTTGGTCAAAGTAATTCAGTAACAATGTACGCCAGATTCCTTGTGTTGTTTTTTCACCGTCATACGCGTATATGGACGCTTTTCGATTAAAAACGGTAAAAATATCCAGTGCTCGTAAAATGTGTGCACAGTTTATTCAGTGACTGTTTACGCAGCAGTCGTCGATTCGACTAGGATTTGCCACCACGTAACAACTGTAAACACCGCGTCAACAGTCAATACGAAAATGTTGTGCTGAATCGAGTAAGATAATAATTGGCTTGCAGTGGGAAAGGTCAGTCCATCATCGTCAAAGTTGTTGATCCAAAAAATCTCCACTGTGCACCAACTACATGAGTGGCTGTTATAGTTGTACACGTAGTTCCGTGGGCTTTCCTCTGTCCCTTGTTACGAGCTGTGTTCAAAGTGCGTCAAGCTACGAATATCGGTGAAGTACCGGGTACTTTGATTTTGTTCAAGCCACTGCCTGTTTCCCCGTGTTGTTTTTTTGTGTCCCTAACGTTGGCTGGCTCTATATGCGTACAGACATAGCAGTAAGGATTAAGATTTCCTTGATAAATAGATACACTCATAGTTTATTCCGCCTCTGACGCAAAGATACACACTGTTTTACATGTGCCACTCCTAGGCCCTGGGATCAATTTCCATACTTTAAGAACCCAGTGCCTTTACATGTCTTTTGAATTTCTGAAAAAATTGTGTGCCACAAATTTTCGCAATCTTTTTGTTTCAGTGATTTACATAATATTTCAGTTTGCGTAGGCAAATACGTCTTGTTGAGCAAAAGACACTGACAGTACTTATCTAAACGCTTGTTGAAACAAAATCATAACGATTTAAATATAGCTTGTTTTTGGGATAAACGCTCCTTAACTAAGTACCTTTGTAAATTGTGCGACAGGACATCTGCATTCCTTTTGAATTCCTGTGATTGTGCAATTGAGTATCTTGGAATTTGCAGCTACAATAAAGCCGTGCGAAATACTCGCATTCGATTCAGAAATTTACACTAGTTTGATTGGGCATCAGCAAAACATGTGGTTGATAGCATTACATTCTAGGAGATTGTGTAAGATTGTGTGTGCGGGGCAGGGGTGTGCTTTCGAGCAAGATATCTACTGCAAAGATGAACCAAAAGTTAAGCCAGAGACTATGATGATAAAAGCACAACAGGCAGTTTCAGCGGAAGGGAATTAGCTGAAAACCTTGTGCATCAAAAAGACATTTTCAGCTCAAACTGGATTTGTATAGACAATTGCAAGAGCAGCCAAATTTGAATTGAATGGATGTGTATAAATGCAGAAAAAGAAAAGCATAAGCAGGAACAGCAGGCCGAAAGGGGAAAAATTCAAACATGAACTGCAGGACGAAGAAGAAAAAAGTACAAACACTATTTGAACATTAAAGAAATTGAGTTAAAAGCGAAGGAAAAGTCGCATGACAACAGGTTGAACAAAACCGAAGCCCTAGACAAGGTCAAGGTGGCGATACTAAGGAAGTACATGCTCACCAGAGAGTCATACAGACTTTAATTTAGAGCTTGAAAACAATACAGGTGATGGGTCATTCAGTCTGTATGTGGGGTTATATTGTTGACAATACTTTTGACTGCTGGATAGACACATGTGGGATTCTGTCCTTACTGGATAATTTACGATACTGAGCATAGGCTTACAGGAAATGTATTTCGAAAATGCCCTTATTTGAGCGAAAAAGTGAAACAGAAACTGGCGTCAAGATAGGAACAGCAACAGAAACAGATCCATCACAATTTACATATGAAGACAAAGATATTATTCGTAGTTGGGGTGTTGAGATACAAAGAAAAGACGCATTGAACTTTTATGGCTTAGAGAGAAGTCTTTCAGCGTTTATTTTCTCCAAGATACGCATTCAACAAGAGATTGTGAATATATTTGGAAGAACGCATGGGGTTACCGGGTGTTATACAGCCACGATTCATCAACGTCATAAGGAGTAGCTATTTTGTTTAACAATGATTTTCCACTGGTCATAAATAAAACATGGAGTGATGACGAGGGCAGATATATCATCATCGATATTACTGTAAACGATCGTAGGCTTGTGGTCTGTAATATATACGCACCGAACAATGATCAACCGTCATTCTTTGAGAAAGTCTTTGATATTGTTGAGGATCAATTCCCTGCAGGTGACGAGCGTATTATTGAAGGAGATTTTAATTTATTCTCCAACGCTCATCTCGATAAGAAAGGTGGGAATCCATCAACTCAATTTCGTCAGTCATTCGCCCTAACTCTGAGTTGTTTGATTTTGGCGATGTTTGGCGAGTATTGCATCCTAACGCTCGTAGGTATACATGGAGACAGAAGACACCACCTGTTCATTGCAGACTAAAAGTTTTCTGTTGTCTCTTAGTTTTAGTGAGTCAAACAATAAAGCTGACATTAGTCCTGGCTTCCGTATCGATCGAGTTGTACTTTTAAAGTATTTATCCAGCTATGTACAATGCGCGGAGACGTACGTGTAGTGCATTTTAAACAGTTTTTAATAATAATGATAATAATTCCTCGTACAGCCTCCGGTAACTGCGCTGACCGGCCGTTTGGGACAAATATGTCCGCTTTACACAGGCATATCCTTCCATGACAAGCAATCAAGTACATTTTTCAGTAATATGTTGATAAAGGTTTTCGGTAACTCTCATTTTGAAATAAGTAGTTGCTCTGAAAGGGCCGTCTATGGTTAGGTTGTTTACTCCTGGTCTCACGCAACGTCATCAATGCCTATCGGCAGTCTTTGCGTCACTATTTTCAGTTTCCAAGAAAACATGCATGATTTCGCTGTGCTCAAAACTGACGCTGCAAACATTACAACCCAATCCCAGTATGATTAGGGTAATGCATCCCAATGCTTAAAACAGTGTCCGGATGGGTCTCCTTCGCAGCTTCCACCCGGTACCCCGGCAAAAGTGTTAATCCAGCTGCTTCCGGGAAATTGTGTAAGCTCGTACGCCACATATTAGCCCTGCATCGTATCGCAAATAAACTGTATCTCACGAGAGTTGTACCCTTTCCAAAGTTTTAGCATTGATTTAGAAGTATTTTATAAGTCGGAAATAGCCCCATTAGAGACAGGATCCTTGCAAATTTGAGTGATTTCATGATCTGAGAAATAAACCTCTTGAACGAGACTGTGCTTTAAAAGTCAAGGGGCATGTGTATCAACACGCAACAGTAGTAAAACCAACGATTTCACACCTGATTAAGTGAACTCTTGCTGTCTTTGTAAAGTTAATCTGGCTGTTACCACTCCCCCTGTGCAAGTTTGTAAACACGCTTATTTATTTACAAAATCACAGGGTGTTTATTAGATAGCAAACATGGTCTACACTTCAGTATTATCATTGTAATAAGTGTCTAGCAACAGAGTTTGTGCTAAGGGTTTTTTTCTCATGAGAAGTCATTTTTCTCATCCCTAAACAAGTCAAATCAATGGTGTTTCAAAAAACTGGTGACCAGTCTCCCTGCTGAATGCCAATTACAAAATTGCTTCAAAAGCGACTTCTTTCCGTATTCGTAAGGTTCTCTCGTCTGTTATCAATACTGATCAAACTGGCTTTGTAAGGTCTCATTATGTATAGGATAAAGCCCGAGTACGGGGGCTCTTCTGGTATATAAAGTCCAACCCAACGATAAAATGTCGAGGCCGCAGGCCGAGACATTTTATCGTAGGGTTGGACTTTATATACCAGAAGAGCCCGAGTACGAGGGTTTTATCCGACTTAAAAACTATCGCCCCTAAATGATACATTTTCGTTTTCAATGTGTTTACGTCAACCGTCCCCGTTGTCAATGTAGCATGTTTAGGATATGAATTAAAACTTTTATTTGTGAAATAGCCTTCCAATGTAATGGAACATCCTATAAATGCCCTAGAGCACATTATATAAATGCCCTAGGCACAGCAGATTTTGTGTTGCAGCTGATTTCCGCTGTGTTACCAAATTTGAATTTTAAAACGTACCAGATGTCTACAGAATATGACATGTTCACTTTTGATTGGACAGTACTTTACTACGGCGCTGTCATTAGTTTCTGGAATTTGGTGACCAGGGCTTTACGAGTAAATAAAACACCCTGAATTGAGCACTCTGATTGGTCAATCAACAGTGGATAGTTTTTAAATTGGAGAGAATATCCGCACTCTAAACGAAATGACTAACCATGCGGACAAGGAAAAAAATCCTTGATTCGTATTTTCTGTTGATTACGAAAGGCCTTTGATTGTCTTGACTGGTGTTTCCTTTTTAAAGCACTTGAGTATTTCAACCTTGCTGATTCTTTAATTTATTGGATAAAACGTTTATATTTCAACCCGATGTCGTGTGTAACAAACAATGGATTGACTTCCGAATTCTTTCCTATTGAAAGAGGAGTTCGCCCGGGCTCTCCCCTGTCCCCATCCTTCTTTACCATTTGTGTTGAACTTTTTGCTGCAAAAATTAGGTAACACTTGTCTATTCAGGGTATTGTGATACGTGATCCTGAACACAAGATTTCACAGTATGCAGATGATACAGTTCTTTACTTGGCTGGCACTGAAATCTCTTAATGAAGCGTTATTAATTTTGAATGTTTGAAAAGATATCTGGTTTGAAAGTCAATGTCAATAAGTCTAAATTTTACAAAATTGGTACCTCGCGTCAAAACACTTTCAATTACAAGACAACATATCCTGTCACTTGGTCACATGGCCCTATTGAATGTTTATATGTCCTTATTCCTCTTAGTGTAAAAGAAAATATGTTTGCTTTGAATTATGAACCGAAAAGTCAATGAAGATTCTCCTCAATATGTGATCAGCCAGAAATCTTTCTGTGAATTACTACTTTCTAAAGTCTTGCATTGTCCCAACTTACCTATCTTGCTTCTGAGTTACCCAATCCTCCAGACAATATTTTTCAAGATGTAGAGCGTATTATTTTCTGATTTATTTGGCATGATAAGGTGATACAGTAAAAAAGGACCATTCTTACAAATGACCGACAGTTTGGAGGCCATATTCCAAATTTTTCCAAAGCTTATCCTTTTTTACACGACATTATTCATACTTGTTGTAAACTAAAATTTCAGAATAATGTAAATCCTCAGTCGAATTGTATCGTCTGGAACAATTCAGACATTCTGATAGATGGGAAAGCCATTTTTTCAAAGAAACTGAATGATTATAATGATAAACGTTTTGACAGAATTCATTACTGGAGGTTCAGCTATGGAATACAAAACTTTAAGTTTAAGAATCAATGTACAAATTAATTTTATTACATATTTCTGAATTGTCAATGCAATCACGGAATACAAGCAGAAATATCATGTAAGCATGTCTTACCCTTTATATACATGCCATTTAGAATTTCGTATTAATGTATTTAACAAGAAATTTTCTGAATTTTATCAGACACATTACAACTTCGCCGATGCCAACATTTACACCTATTAAAGCCCCATAGCTGTGAATGCTTAATAAACCGATCTCAAAATATCCTTAGTTTTCCAAGAGTTTTCTTTGAATAAGACCCACTGAAAAAGTGTGTAACGCTGCCATGAGTGTCAAAAGTGGCATTTAAATTCAAAGGTTTTAGATTCCCCGCCATTTTCAAAAACTAATCATATGACAGCGAAAATAAAGATTACAACAACAAAATGTTGGCATCCTGTGTTGTGCATTCAAGTAAATTGCATCATGCTTGTTTCTTGTATGATCACGATGTGTATGTGCAGGAAATACTGTTTTTTGTATTTCCCCGTGAGGGCGCCATTTTATTGGTGCGGCACCCGTTTATTATTAAGCCTGTAAAAACGTGTACGCATGGTCCAAATCAGCGAGCAGTGATACTTCAATACACCCGTCATTAAGCACATTTACATGAAACACCTTTAGTTTGAAAATAAATCATGAAAATAATGCATAAATTAGTAGCTATTGGGGCTTTAACGCCTGTTAATCAGATGCGAAAAGCGCCACCTGTATGCATTTCGCGGCGAAGTGTAAATGAAGTTAGTTTGCTCACAGTATTAGGTAATGAGGGGATTATTGACGATGAATTTTCTGGCCAGCATTATGGCAATGCGGACCATGATATGCTCACCCTCAATCCCTCAACACGATACGGACTATGGCTGACCCTTACCTCCATGGGCTGACCCATGGAGCTAGAAAAGGACGCCTCTTGCTTGGAGGAGGGACTGTCATAGTGATAAATCGATGCCGGTTTTGGCCGTGCAATGCAAGAGTACATTGGCACTTGACCATGTGTACCTAGACGTGTATAGATCATCAGCGGCTTATACAGTGGTACAACGTATCGGTGTAAGCATGGAGCCAGATCCGTTTCTAGCTCCATGGTGTAAGACTACGACTTTATTTTTGACTGACTGCACCAGCGATGGTCCGCATCAAACAGTACTACAGGAGAAAATTTACACGGCAAATTTCCATGGACTTTTTCAATTTTTTTGAAATCACATTATACCTGCACTTATCGTGAAGGCACACTTCCCAGCCGTAAAACATTAGTTAAAGCTAGGTTTTCATATCAGTGACGTGTGCATGTGCGCAATTTTAATTTAATGTTGCTAAAGAGTGTCGATCGACCTTGTTCTGCTGTGAATGCTAAAACACTTCTCCGAGCCATAGACCCTCGAGGGTCTATGTCCGAGCATAGCATCAATAACTTGCAATGTAGTAAAGTAACATCCCCGGAAGATTTTATTTTCTGACATTTTGATCCTGCGTACCCTCTGCTTTAAAAAACCTAAACATCTATCTGCTACCAATTGTCAGTGAGCACTGTTTTTTTAAACATTTTTACTTCAGCGTCGGTTACGCCATGGCAGATTATTCGCAACGTGGAATGTTGACAAGCAACGAAGCGAACGAACGTCCTGCTGTTCACATATCCTTGCCCCGAAAACGACTTCTAGGCAGATTATATTTATTGCTAAAATTTCCATGGGATTACGAGAAAGTGGATGTAATCAGATAATTTTCTGGAACTACCAGGCTATGATCACCTGATCTGATCGTTACCCGTTTTCCGAACGACCTCTTGATATTATTGTAGTTTCACTTTATTACAATGCTGAACTTCTTTCGAGAAACTTAGAAATAAAGATCGATTATTTTTACCATGTGTACACGCCAACGAGATGCTGTTGTTTAGCAGGAGCGGAGATTAAACCCAGTGGGTCATGAATGCCTTCTGATCTGAATATCTGTGTATCTTCAGAACGGCAGTATTTCACACAAGCGAGATCGTCTTTATCTCGAGACTAGACGAACCGGAAGTTGACCGGGCAATTCATTTCGCATTCCAGTTTCTTCCAGTGATTGTCATTCCGAGTGTTTTTTCACAAAGGAACAAGCTATAAAACCTCTCGACCAGTATTTGCCATTTGCATAAATAAAAAAAGACAGACATGTAGAGATATATAGATAGATAGATCATGTGGGTGGATAGATAGATTCTTTGTGTGACAGTATGGACGTATTGTGACAGCGACTGTGTATGAACATACAGAGAGAGAAGATACATGCAGAGGGACATGAGACGAAGAGAAACAGGAAGAAAGGAAGCAATCGTCGTTCAGTGAAGCTACACCAACAGGACTAAAAACCAACATTAATGTGGAAATGGAAATTCAAACTTCACGGTCACTGTTTTGGCCATGCGATGAAATGATTTTAATGTGACACATATCCCTTTAAAAAAATCAGCGATGATCACAAAACTGTTTCAGCTGAGTCATTTTGAAGGCATGTCTGCAGTAACATAGGATGGGGATTACGATATTGGCGTTGGTTGCCTTTCAACGACAAGTCGCAGTGAGATATCCTTGTTTTCGTGAAAATTGTCTTCCTTCAGTGACTGTCACTCTCACTGTGTCTTTAGCTTAGGGGGACTTTTCAAAATAATGTGTACCACCGGTAAATTGCAGTTTGTTAGCTATGTTCAAAAAGGAACGTAATCCTCGCTTATAGCGTTATGTGGCTTATGCTGGCATAAACATGTTTATCTAATTTGAATAGGAAAGGCTAACAACGTAAAAGCGAGTTCTGTAAAAAGCATGCGAATCACTACCAGAGGAATAATTTCGACACCTTTTCATGCTCCATGAATCCATCATGAATGTCCATGAAATGTTTCAACAAATTTTGCAATGTTTTGATGCATTATTTTAGACAAAACATGATCTAACCAAGGGCATTTGGCGAGAGATAAGCAGTATGGACCACGTGATCCACTGCCATACGAAGATAGGATTCAAAATTATTGTGAAGTCACCTTGGCTTAATGACCAGTTATTAAATACCGTAGTCGTGAGCGTTAATCTTACACTTTACACCCTTTGGTGCAGCAAATACCGAGTCGGAATCACCACAAATTCAAGTAAATAAAAGTCCGAATCGAAATCTTCATCTAAGAGTGAAACTGAACATCGTCCCGTTCGAGGCCCGCGGCCCCCTCATTATCACCGGCATTAAAAAATCGGCGTCATCAAGGGACTTTCAATTTTGTATTTTATATTTTTTGATTCGGATGTAGCTTTACCTACACTTGGGCTATTTAAAAATTGAATTCGTTCTCCGCTGCTTAATGTAAATGTTCTGCTGGGAGTGTTTTAAGGCTGTGAAAAAAATCAAAATTATCGCCTGTGTTGTTTGATGAATAAGCAACCTCAAGAATGGTACAATTTTCATTACGATTTTCTTCTGACGGAAGTCCTTGTCTGATTCAAAACGTTTGATAATACGATTGTGACTGGCGAGGCTACATCAGGATGCAATGCACTCGAGTCGAATACGTTGATGTCTCTTTTTTTCTTGTGAGGTGGGGTGAGGTAAGGTATACAGCTGCCGCTATGTCATAAGTACGGGCCGAAAGAAAGTAGGAGTTATACTTGTAAAATATGAATTTTAGTAGCAGTCAATACTACAAGCTATAAGCTTAGAAGTCGAGCAAAGTCTGTACGCCATGGTCATTCCACTCGTTTTCGTGGAGTGACCGTGCTTACGTCGTTCGACCATTTTCTGCTTTTGTGCCAGGTGTTGGTACAACGAAGTTTCTTTTAGTTCTATTGTACCGATGTCGCATCACAATTGCCAAGTGGCGTCAGAATTCGAAAATACCACGAAACCATAGTCCCTCGTGGAGGGACTGTGACGAAAATAATATTCAATCAAACTTCACAGAAGAAATTATCGCCGTTTCCACACACTGCCTTGCATGCAAATGCTGTTCGAGTCATTTAATTTTGGTATTATCGATGTGTACGTGATTCACTCCTTCCTACCGGCTTAGTATATTAACTTACCCCGAAATTTCGGGGTTGCATACATGGCAAGTTAGCATCGGCGAAGTTGTAATGAATCAATAATGAAAGATTTTGTCTCTGTGCCAGAAAAGACTATGAATTTCTGGGCTACGACATTTGGCGATTTTTGATGTAAAAATTTGACAGAAAATTTTCAGCCTCCCATATAAGTGCACCATTGAATCAAAAAGTAGAATTTTCCAGTTCCACCTCCTACATAGAAATATTTTTACCAATGTCATTTTGATAAAGTGGAAAGTAAGCTCTGTAATTTCTGCCTTCAACGTCTTGACTCCATTTTACACCGCTTCTGGTTTTGTCTAATAGTTGGAGCATTCTGGAGAAAATTTTCATTATATGTTTTCGATGTTTTCAATATGAATATTCAATTTGATGCCAAAAGATATTCTTTAAGAACATTCACTCATCCTTGCGAACAATACATTCATTGTAATGTCAGAACCCCAAAGAGATTAAAAATTGGTAACTACGCGAGACAGTACAATCAAAGAACAAAGAAATTGAACACTGTACTAATATTGGTTCTTTAACGACATGTTTAGATTTTGTTATGTAG
Organism: Ptychodera flava; assembly: GCF_041260155.1. Classification (NCBI taxonomy): domain Eukaryota; kingdom Metazoa; phylum Hemichordata; class Enteropneusta; family Ptychoderidae; genus Ptychodera; species Ptychodera flava. The sequence continues at coordinate 23,327,563 of NC_091949.1, read as the reverse complement.
GTCATTTTCCCCCACACTCATGACCTGAGTTTAATTAGTCTAGAACATTCTCAAGGTCACGGTCTTTCACGACCTCTCGACCTTGATTGCAATTAGTCATGTTTGGAATGTTCTGGAAATTAATTAGTTGTGTTAGGGAGATAAATTTAGAGCAGCGATTTTTAATAATAACAATTTATTTTATTTCATAATAATAAAAATTTTATTTTAATCTTATTTCTTATAAAACCACATGAGTGTAAATAGGGGACCGGCACAGCTTGCAGTCAGACATTTTGGGATCGTGTCTCTTGCGTGCTACTTCAAGTCTTTTGAAACTCCAGCAGTATTAATTTCAAGACTTTTCAAGACCTTCACTGCCACGCTGGACTTACACTGTGGTCTTTGTGCAACTTCAAGCCTGCAAGCCAAAGGACTGTTCACTCATCCGACTGACTGATACAACTCTGAGACTGGAGCTTTTCCGTCCCAGCTGAGATAAGTGGCCTGTGGACTTTTACAGTTTATACGCTGTCCCTTGACTTAGCGGTTAATTTTATTTGTTGTCATAATAAATTTTATTTTCAAGCAAACTGTTGAGTTCACCTTTTGTTCGTTTACTCACACGTAACAATGTTTCAAGATAATTGTCATGAAATGAGACAAAATGGTTCTAGATTTTGTTAAACTATTACAAACATTACAAAAATTCGATGACACAAAAACGGTATTCATTTTTCATTGAATTACTTGCTTGAACTTGGAATTGGAGAATGTAAAACGTAAAAGAGAACCAAAATATTGTCAAGTCCTCCTACAGGCAGAGCAAAATTTTCAAGTCCCCCTCTACTACCCCAGAAAATTTTGAATCCCCCTGAATTCCTCCAGATCCCCTCCCCACTGGGCAAAATGCTCAATATACATCAATATATACACATATACTGTTTCTGTACATATGTCGAATACGTTAAGTATATACGTACGTATACTTATAAAAAGGCTAAACTACAGTGAACACTTAGTGTGCAAAGATCTGCATTACGTATACTCACGATCTGCATAGAAATACGCTACGCATATTAACGTTTTGGAATGTTCCATATACAAAGATATACATTGCGTATGCAATTAATATTGTGTTCCATATATGTCACTGTAGATAAATATGCTAAGCGCGTATCATGCATTTTTTCCAGTGCCCAAAACCATTTTTTGTAACGCATCCTAAATATTTATGACGGCATGTATATCTGTCTTTGCCTACGTGTTGTAGTCAGTCTCTCAAGCTCACCTCTAGCTTTTGTACGGTAGCCTAGTGTAGATTGTAATAATCAAGCATCTTTAGATTAAAGTACAAACTTCCTCCAGTCTTCTTTATACCTCTTCAGCATCGAAATACCAGCCTTCCAGGTCCCAACACGCTACCAACATACCATCATAACCATGGTTACATAGCACCATGGATTGCCTGTTATTTAAAATGTAAAGATGGTATTCTTGAGATTCCGTATCTAATTGCAATCAATCATTTACAATTGCTGCACATTTTACCTGTATATTAATTGGAGATAAATGCTGTAAAATAGTATTTGTTCAAACAAAGTCAATGTTACTAAAAGTGCTAATGAGCAAAAAAAGTGTTAACTTGGTGAAAATCTCAGTTGACATTGGTCATATGTCTAGGTAAGGCATTTAACCTACAATATTGTACAAAAAGTGTTGCATTTAAGTCAAACAAAGTCGATGTTACTAAAAATGCTAATGAGCAAAAAAAAGTGTTAACTTGGTGAAAATCTCAATTGACATTGGTCATATGACTAGGCAAGGCATTTAACCTACAATATTGTAGAAAAAGTGTTGCATGTAAGTCGTCATGAGTGAATCTAAAAGAAGTGCCCATCTTTTGAACAACCAGGCCTGAAATAACAAGATGCAGGATAACATCAGTATATTTACAAACTGTGCCATCTGTATAGACAATACGGTTTGCTGCCGAATCCACCAAGATCGGTAATTAATCTGCAACTTTACATCTGTGGATATAAATATGACAATCTTGTATAAAAAATGCTTAGACATTTTGTTTGAAAGGATTTTGTATATTGTAAATTTATGAAATTATTTGTTTGTTTAAGTCAACAATGACTTATATACAAACTCTGATTTGGCGCTATTAAATTTGGTGAAAGGGGCTTTGGAAATTAAAGATGTAAAAATCTGATGCCACATGCTTCTTGTATGTGTATTTTTGGGACATTTATCCATTTGTCTATGACACTACTTGTTTATCTGGTGGCACTTTGGGATATACCATCATCATGTAGGTGTGGGAGCTTCATTAACAGTGGAAGCTCCAAAGAATGTCCATTATTACATACCGAATATGTAGTCTTTGATTATACAACCATAGACTGTGGAGGGCCCGAATATTGTTCACACATTAATTTTAAGCAATACAACATTATATTATAATTGACACCTATAGTTTTGTATGGCAGATAGTACCACTTATTATGATACATTAGGTTCCATGAATTGTATAAGTGCGTGATAGATAGATAGATAGATAGATAGATAGATAGATAGATAGATAGATAGATAGATAGATAGATAGATAGATAGATAGATAGGTAGGTAGGTACCATTTATTATGATATATAAGGTTTCATGAATTGTATAAGTGCTTGATAGATAGATAGATAGATAGATAGATAGATAGATGATAGATAGATAGATAGATAGATAGATGGATAGATAGTCAGACAGACGGAAAAACAGACAGACAGACAGACAGACAGACAGACAGACAGACAGACAGACAGACAGATAGACAGACAGACGGACAGTTACATAGATATATAGATGGATTGATGGATAGATGGATGGATAGATAGCCATGTGAAGAATCTACTTAAATCGATTTTTATGCACATAGGTGTGCGAATACCATATACACGTGATCCGTGGCACGATGACAAGGTTCAAAATTTGCAAATACTTGCAATTTCTCTTGTTACGATTAAATGCTCCCAAAGGTGGTTTATGAAAGTATTTACTTACCTCAGGTTGTGGAATTAGTAAATATATATTGTAAACTCTCTATGAAAACTACGCATAAAAAAAGAAAATTCCATCTCAGAAATAATCTCACCAAATTATTTCTTGCTAATTATGCAGACGAAATAACAAGGAGTGTTTGTGGTCAAAACATCGGTTTGTTTGGGCTACCAGGTCACGGAAAAAGCTCAACAGCTAATACGCTTTGCCAGGTAATTCATATTTCAGTTATTGTCCTTGATCCGACAAGCGTTTGAAAATAATACACAATTGAAGCATAATCATTATTGATGCGGCTGACTCAACATGAAGAGCTTCATTTAAAATGCAAGATATCGAAGAACTACCTACTTACAGCAGCAAAGTTAGGTATTAAATTAGCATAATATATGATAATTTAAGGGGAAAAAAGAGAATGACGTTAATTACCTATATTGCCATACATAAACATAAGATGTTTGACACATTGCCACATCGCTGTGGATTCTATCGTTTTTGAGTTACTTTTACTTGTGATAAACTCCTAACCTCAGCTGCATCATTTTACGTCTACCTTTATAATTAGGCGGTGAGGCAGACAGACGAAGAGTTGGCAGAAACATTTCCAGGTTTAACAACAGGAACCAAAAAGTGCAGATATCATCCAGTCAAAGTTGGGATAGGAAATAGAAAGTTCTACCTAGTTGATGTTCCTGGATCTTGCATTAGGAGAGAAGAGCGCCGCCCTGCTAAACAAAAGGCTGTTGTTAAATACGTTCTCACTGGCAAGGCACGCCATGGGAAAAAAATCCCAAGCTCGCCATTCCAAAGATTGGGGAGCTCATCACATGACGATAAGAGAATACACACAATTGTCTACATTCACAATGGCAGTTTAATGGAAAGTGATGAGATGACTCCAGGCCAGCATAGTGGGAAGACCCTGCATTCGGTTTTAAGCTCAGTAAGGATGAAATACGGTGAGTTGAAAATGTCTTCAAATGATAAGCTGAAGACGACTACTTTTGGGGATATTGCATTGCAGCTAATTGGCGCGATAGATAAGTCAATCGACCATGCGTAAATAACATACGCTTACATTCTCTCTCTCTCTCTCTCTCTCTCTCTCTCTCTCTCTCTCTCTCTCTCTCTCTCTCTCTCTCTCTCTAGGAGCTGGCATCCCAATGTTTGTTATTCTCACTCACGCTGATAAAATGGACTCTGATGAGCAAGTAGCTAACAAGATTACCAAGTTCTCAAGTCAGGCTTCAATTGAGAAGAGAAAATATTTTTGTTAGCGAATTATTCTTCCATGGAGACAGGCGATGGCCAGGTTGATCGTGAGGCAATGGATGAACACACTTTGAATATACTCATAGAATTGTTATCTTCAGCGAAGATCTTCAAGAAGAGTGGAGATGAAGAGGAAGGAAAAGAAACATTGTAGTAGAAAAGGCTTTCATGTAGAGCAGATAGTCCCGTACAACGGCATATGGAAACTTTTTCGGTATAATAACGATATTCATACAACTATCGTCGTGATTAAATTTTCAGTGACTTAAGCATACCATATGATGAAATATCCAGTTATATTAATAGTGGTTTTATCTTATTTAGGTGTGCGTACTTCATAATATATAATCAAAGATCACCATATTTTCACTACGAGTTTCATGTTTTACAGTTTTGCATGCACTGGTTAAATCAATACTTTCAGCATACTTTTGAATTGCAGTAATTTTGTATTCAATTTTCCTTTTTAGTGTTACACAAGCTGGCAGATGCCACTACCTAAATTGTTGCGCAATGGTAGTTTAAAAGTTAGGAGTGTAGTAAAATGGCAAATAGAAATAAATCAGTGGAAGTAAAACACTGACCTAGTACATAATAACTGAACATTTTTCTGTTCTAATGTTGCCATAACAGTCTCCCCATTTGATTATGTGTGTTTGCTTGAGTGGTTTGTTGCTTATTACTTATGAAGGTAGCTAAAATTCTGGTGTGTTTTCAATACATCTTTACAAATTTATGCATAATTTCAAATAAATCTGTATCCTATAAAATGAAGACTTGCCTTCAAATTTTGTAATTCATAAAAATGCCATGTCTGTAATTTCTATAATTTCCATTGTTCGTTCAGTCTCCTATTAACTTTGAGAATTTATCAAAATAGTATTCAAATATATAAACACATGGTTGTACACACACTCACACACAGACGACACACACAGACACAAACAGACAGACACACAACAGTGCAGTCAAGTGAAACATGCAGTCAATTTTACAAAATCATCGCAAAACATATTTCGAACATACTGATATACTGATTTCACATTTTGTTGTTCTTGATCTTACAATCTGAAGCAAATATATATACGGAGGTTTCTATCAAAATATTTTCTGTCACGGTAACAACCGATGCACGATGGTCAGCAATTAGCCTTCGGCCCTATATGAGTCAAGAGTGTTCGGCTATGACTATGCCGTAAGCTGTATTATAGCCCTACCATGCAGTGGGAGTAGCTTATGTGTAGACGCTAAAGAAGTAGCCGAGGCCCTTCTTTTATCGTAAATGTAGTCTTTGGTCCTGGCAATATTTTCAGCCACCAAAGACCATACTCATTGCCCATCTGTTGTTTACTGTTGTTGCCAATAGCATAGTTTACCTCAATGTTCATCGTCAGGGACAATTGTTCACTGGTTAATTTGGGTAATGACGTCGAGGGTATGAGAGCAAGGTATAATAGACCAGATTTTTCCAGCAATAACATTAAACCTAAACGGCAGAAAAGCTTCAAATTCGACATAAGTAGACATTAAATTATGCTTTATAGGAGCTATAAACATTTATGAGTTACTGTTGTGTTATCAAGTATGTACGCCACGAGTTTTTGGTTTCGTTTCTATATCAAAATGACACTAAAGCATGATATGCCTGTAATGGTACGTTCTGTGTCATACACGTTGCATGGGTTATATCATTGTCAGTTTCAGTACAGACAAATAGAAAGACAGACTACGAACGGGTATTGTTCAAGGTGTGAAGTGGTTACGTAACCCCTCCATGTACGCCTCGTCTCAGGCAGCTCTGGACTCTCTTTTCCGGAGAGTGCCAACCATGCACCCTTTGGTAGTCTCCGGATTTTGCCAGTTTTTAAGTTAAAGTATGTTCGGCAGAGTTCGTATTGTTGTTGTCGTGTGGTGCTGAGCGGAATTGGCGAGCTGGCGAAAACGGTAGAGTTTTGAACTTCGAGGAGTTGAGTTTTACCATTTTAAAAAATCCTCTCACATTTTAATTAATATGTTATGAGTGTGTTTTAAACCAAATTTGAAAGACTTTTATCGATACTGTCAATTTTACTCAATGGTTTATGGTTTGTCATATCGTCTTGAAAAGGTTCGTCATGGGAGGAAGTGTTCATGAAACTGGTCGCGTGTTATTTGCTCACGTGTTTACACACGTGGGCATATGTCGCAGCGATTTCTGTCTGTCTGTCCGTCTGTGTGTCTGTCTGTCTGTCAGTCTGTCTGTCTGTTTGTCCATTATCTCAAAAACGGCTTATCAGATCAGAATCAAATCTGGTACATATATTCAGTTAGCAAATGGCAAGAATTGATTAGTTTTTGGTGGGTTGCATACTTTTTGCTCATTTGCATAATTAATGATTTTAGAATAAATGGATATATATTAAAAACGACTACACAAAATTTGATGAGATTTGCTACAAATGTTGATCACACCAAGATATATCAGCAGTGGGAACCATTAAGGGTGACATGAAAGATAAATGCTAATTTGCATATTTAATGAACTTTCCTAACTAGGGATATATGTCTGATTTGACTTGATCAAAATTAACCAAACTTGGTATGTATATTAAAGATACTATGATTTAACATTATTGAAAGTCATTAAGCGTTTAACTTCAGCCAATTCCTAATTTGCATATTTCATGAACTTTGTTAATTAGGAATATATATTTGAAATGACTGGACCAAAGTTGATGAAACTTGCTACATGTATTGAAGTCACTATGATACAACATTTTTGAAAGTCATTAAACATTTTTACTTCAGCCAATTCCGAATTTGCATATTTAATGAACTTTCCCAATTAGGGATATATATCTGAATTAACTTGATTGTAGTTGTTGAAACTTGCTATATACATCAAAGATACTGTGATATAACATTATTGAAAGTCAAAAGACATTTTTACTTCAGCCAAAACCTAATTTGAATATTAAATGATTTTCATAATTAGGTATATTTATCTTAATGGACTTGATCAAAATTGATGAAACTTACTATGTATATTAAAGACTCTATAATTCAATATTATTGAAAGTCATCAAGCACTTTCTCTTCAGCCAATTCCTAATTTGCATATTTAATGGACTTTCCTAATTAGAGATATATGTCTGAATTGACTTGACCAAAGTTGATAAAAGTTGCTACACATATTGCAGATTCCATGATACAACATTACTGACAATTACTAAGCATTTTTACTAAAGCCACTTCCTAATTTACATATTTAATTAACTTTGCTTATTAGGGATATATACCGGGATTTACTTAATCAAAGTTGGCAAAACATGCTATGTACATTGATGATTATACCAGGTACTAGATCAAAACAATATCGAAAGTCATCTCACATTTTCATGTCAGCTTATTTATTTGCATATCTAATGAGCTTTCACAGCTCGGCATATATGGCTTGAAGGACTTGGCCAACGGTAATTACACTTGCTAGATAAAGTGGTGATACAATAAGAGCAGTAAAATTACTTTAATATTTTTATTTCAGCTAATTACATATTTGTATACTTCATGACCTTTTAGAATTAATCGGCGGTGATTATTGTTCATTATGTTGATCATAATAATTTCAATGAAGTTGCAAACATGTGGCAAAGGTTCAAATTTACACATAACTTCAATATATAATGAAACACGTGAGCATTTACAGTTCATATCTGGTGTTTTGATTGGTGCGAAGCAGTGTTTCTGCCGTAAGTGCACACAAAGTAAGCTTATAGTTGCTACGAGACTGGCGGCAAGATGTTATTTCGTCCTACTTTTCGCATAATCGCGTGCAATTATCAACCACGAACGAAGTCTAAAAAAGGCTAACACCTGTGAAGCTCATTTTAATATGAAAAGGGGATAGTTTATCGAGACGACGATAAAACAAACGACGTGCCGCGTTGCTAGTCTGTCTTGCTATTTGTCTGTGGTTCCAGTCACATAACACAGCTCCCATGCAGCTCTCAAAATGGCGTCAGACAAGCAGGATATATCCGACAAAGGCGACTCCGTTGTTGCTGGCATTTTAAGAAAAGGCGACCGGAAAACCGTGAAAGCAAGCAACCAAGTCGAGTATCGACTAGTTCAAGCAGACTGACCCACAGTCACATGTCAATTACTTTCCTCGGTTGCATAAAACAATAATGCAGGCTGTAAAGCTGCTTTATGCTGAAATGCTTTCATTTGGAGCATAAAGAAAATCATTAATGTTTATAGGAACTCTTCGAAAACATCAACTAGTTGACATCATCCGTTTCTAGCTCCTTGTCGAAATGTACAAGAAAATAGGACAACTGTGGTAAAAATTAATAGAAACGGAGAAAGTTTCAGATTTTTTAGAGACACAATCAATGAATTCATTGTCCCCTTGACTGTAAAAGACAGCTAGAGTTTTCTCAGTGGTTGTGAATTTTTTGCCTAAAATGATTCATGGTACTATTTGCATTATTGGTTTAGATCAGTATCAGTTTCGTCATTACAACCCGGTGACCCTTGACCCCTATCAGATCGTGCAGGCTGAGGCTTTTGTCCGGATATAGAAGAGCACGTATGCGAATTTCAGTGGGCTGAGCTGAGACAGCTTGCATTTGTCGTGCCTTTTATCCTATTTTCCACTAACTTAGAACTCGCCATGCACCCACCACGATTGTGTATTTTGAGGAGTCACAAATTTAATATTTGAAATTCCACTACAGCTTTGGCGATTTTGTCTTGCACGTAAATGTTCGTGCCACAAGAATTTCGACACCGCAATAGTTTTTGGCGGTTTTCTGTATTTTCAAAGCCTGCTGAATCAGCTTCTGTATGATGTCAACCTGTACTGGCACTCATGGGCATTTTTGAATTTTCAAGATTGCGGCCAAAGTGGCCTCATGTTAAGCAATTCGTATCTTTTATTGATATAAACTGTAAAATTATTCATGGAAATGCAGAGTGGACGCCATAAACCAAGATTGCTACGAAAATTGTTGTTCAGCGTATATTGAGTCATATTTTAATTAAACGAGCAGCTATGAACAGGTAGAGGTTTTGCTATCTTGGAACAGGTTTTAGGGCACGAAGGAATTTGTATCTTTTGTTATATGAACTGTAATCAACCATTAAAATCCAAACTGGTTGCCAACAAATATCGAGACATATCTTAACCTGAAGTGCATCTTAAAGATATTTTTTCGTATTTTTAGTCAGGTATACATTTGTATCTAGTATACTGCAAAATAATTCATGGAAATGCAACAACGAACGCACCAGCAAGGTATAACAGAATACCTTGCTGGTGAATTCGTTGTTGACTTTGTCAAAGTTAATCCAGTGATGATCTGGTGAGCGCGCACAAATTAGTAATTTACCCTTGCTTGCTTTGGCGATTTAGGCTATCAAACGCATCAGATAATAGACGCAACACATTGAAAAAACTTCGCATAGGTTCCATGGCGTAGGATCAAAGGGCAAATACGTGACACGGGAGGGAGAAAAAGAATTCGTTACAAAACCAGTGCTAACATAAGACCAAGACACCAAATGTTGGCAGTATAAATCTTCATTGGCAATACATATCATCATACGCAAACGTATTAAAATAAACACTAGCAAGGAGAAACCTGTGCTGAGACCAAGACATTTCCTATCACCACCCCCATCCCGGGGACGGACATGTAAGCAATCCCCTATGGTAATGCTCAAAGAACTATAACTTTACGAGTCACATGATGCAGCAGATATTGTAGGAGTAACTCTTGTAATTTAAGGAGGCGTTTCACATTTTGCTAAAATCACCTTTTTTGCAAAAAAAATATTCAATTTTCATTAATTTGTTAACAAAAGATTGAAATATTAGTTTCGTTCACGTTTACCATGACAAACAGTAGTAAGTTGGTGAGATATAAGTTTAAAATTATGTAAATTTATCGATTTCCAGGCTTCTCTTTCTCTTGTGTTCAATCTCATTAACCCAGCAAAGAAGTCCAAAGCCCTCCTCACAGCGTCCAAGGAGGCTGAGATATGACTTTTTACTTGTCGCGGCAGCCATCTCACGGCCATCTTAATTATTTCAAATTTCCAAAGGGTGTCAGTGTAGCATCATGCACATACTGATTCAGTAGGCTTGCAAAAATACAGGAATCTCCGAGAACCATTGTCGAGTCAACATATTTTGGGTTTAAACAAAAATTATGGCTTCGGCACAATATTATGATTTTCTCCACTGAGGCCATTACACATCCAAAATTCAAGTTACGATGTTTCTCTCCCTTTTGGAACTTAAGCGGCAATATTGCCACTGTTGCTGCATTTTTTTATTTTGACTAGCTAGTCGCTTTAATTTAATTTTTGTAGCGGTTTTTGCAAATAGTTTGCCATTGTGGATTCATATTTAACCTACAATCTGAACTATTATGCTGAAGTATATTCGTTATCATCTCACAAGCAATGCCAAAATCTGCAAAACTTTACTCCTTGAATTTACTGTTACAAGTCCGCAGACTTCAGGCAAGTTATGTTTTGAATGTCTGAAATCAAAAAATGGAAGGAAAAATACAGTCGAAATACTGGACGAGGTTGTTGGCGACTTCTCAACGTCAAGCGGTGGCCGCGAACAGGTAAATTTATGTTGAAAAACATTAAAAGCGTCATTCTCTTGATATGTTGAGAGAGAGAGTGTGTGTGTGTGTGTTTGTGTGTGTCTGTGTATGAGTATTATGGCCAAAACAACATAGAGCGGAAATGGTAAAAATTACAGTAGGCAGAAATCACAGCAACTCGCTTTGCTCACTCGATGTAAAGCCCTGTGATCAGAAATGACACCTTTGTAAACCTCATAAATAACTAACTGATGTTTGCTAACAACATATCAATGCAATGTCCACAGAGAAAGCTATTTTGTTACACCAATCAAAACAACTCAAAGTCGCTAGCCATATTTGTTTACGTGGAGATCTTGGTAATGGGACCTTTGCCGGAAAGGGATACATTATTAAGAGTATTCGATTTATTGCATTTACCAAACCGTTGTCACAGCTATACTTTCCCATTGACCAAGTTCTCTGTAAAGAATACCTGATACATATCCTCCCTTACTATGCAAATTAGCGCAACAAGCTAAAATATTACATCCAACATTAACTCGTGCTTAATTGTGCAACCCATATCCTCCAAGAGCTTCAAAAATCTTGTTTGACTCAAGAAGATTCAGTGTATTTAATTACTTGAAAGAAATCTACTAAAAACTCTTCTAAAACCAACTGATAATTCCCTCCTGTACCAATTCTATCAGGAGACATTGAATTGAATCCAGGACAAGGGAAAGATGTGTAAGAAGCAATGGATTTCCTGAACTAATTTCTGAAATGAAGACGACAACAAGAAAAGAAATAAGGGAGAACAAAACTACAGGATCTCAAGATATCAATGGACTGAACAAATATTCACAGGAATGGTAAAGGAAAATGACGATGTCAACATTTCTTTAGACAGACTTCTCAGAAGTGGTACCAATCTTCTTTCAGTTCCCCCTCTTTCTAGATATAATGATTCATTAGGTGAATCATGAATCCATATGCTGGCTGAGAGCCCTTCCTTGGTTGTAAATGTTTGTCTTTTGCACAAATTTTTAACAGGTTTTCTTTTTTCACACTATGATCGCCAAGGTGGGTGCTCGTAAGTGCAATTAAGTTCCTTAACGTATGCCCGGTGTGTAGGCTTTTGTCAACTTTAAGAATGGGATCACTGCTCATATATAATCGCATATGGCAGGTTGAAGGTAAATAAGGAAAATAAATACTCTCTGCAAAATAATTGGCGTCTTAAAAGTTTTACAATATATTATAAAGAACTTTAAGGGAAAGGCTTTAATGTTTAAGGACTTTGAATATAACACTATGATCGCAATCGCTGTGCCATTTTAACAAAGTAATTTGTAGATTAAGCAATAACCCCGCCTCAGGAGGGTATACACAAGATTTGCCAATACGTCGATAGGCGAGTCTATATGGAGCGCATTGTACCAAAATCGAGTGTATACCCTCCTGCGAAGGGGTTATTGCTATTATATTATATAAAATTGCATGTCTTTGTTGTCTTCTTATGGTATTTTCGTCACTTTAAGCCCCAAAATCAGAAAAATGACGTATGCGAGATTGAACGTCGAAAATTCAGCGCCCGAGACCAAACATTTTAGCTCATTTTTAGCTCACGTGTGTAAACATGTGGGCTATTGTCATAGCGATGTCTGTCTGTCTGTCCGTGTGTGTGTGTGTGTGTGTGGTGTTACACTGCATGAAAACCCAATAATTCAGATAAATTCACATTAATGAGTTTCCTGTATTATAGTATAATACACGTGAATTCACATGAATCCACATGAATACAGGCTTCCTGAATACAAAAAATGGATTTCTGACTGTATTCATCTGTATATGCACTCTTCAGCTAAAATACAGGCAATAATCCATGTTAATACAGTAAGTAATATAGGGTTTTTAGCTCACGTGTGTAAACACGTGGGCTATTGTCATAGCGATGTCTGTCTGTCTGTCCGTGTGTGTGTGTGTGTGTGTGTGTGTGTGTGTGTGTTAGTGTGTGTGTGTGTGTGTGTGTGTGTGTGTGTGTGTGTGTGTCTGTCTGTCTGTCTGTCTGTCTGTCTGTTTACACGATAACTCAAAAACGCCTGAACGGATTCAAATCAGATTTGGTACACAGGTACCATGTGCTACTTGCAAGAACTGATTAGATTTTGGTTAGTGTGGCTTGCATATTAATGAAGTTATGCAATATCGTTTTTTCCATACAATGGTTTCCCTATGGAGACGGTAATGACAGTGTAGACATATACTGCACAAAATTTCATGAAACTTTTCACAGATGACAATCCAAGAACATTATGATGATACTGTGAGTGTCATGTCAATTATCTTCTCATTTGCATATTTAATGAACTTTTGTTATTAGTGAGATACCTCTGAAATTCCTGCACCAAACTTGATGATACTTGCAACAAATATTGATCTGATATATATCTAATTATACTTAGAAGCATTAGGCAGTGTCAAGTTAATAAATAGCTCATTTGCATATTTTATGAAGGTTTGTAATTAGTCATATAACTCCGATATAACTTCACCAAATGTGATGCAATCTGCTGCAGATACTGATCCGACTGATATCTTACTGTAGTGTAAAGCATTAAGTAGTGTGAAATTAATTAAGGGTTCATTTGCATATTTAATGAACTTTGTAATTAGGTATATAACTCTCCAATTACGGCACCCAAGTCAGTGAAATTAGGTGCAGATATTGTCTTGATAAATATCTAATTGTACTGAGAAGCATTTGGCAGTGTCAAGTTGACAAATAGGTCATTTGCATATTTTATGAAGTTTTTTAATTAGTGATATAACTGCAAAATAAGTGCTCCAAATGTGATGAAATCTGCTGCAGATACTGATCCGACAGATATCTAATTGTGGTGTAGAGCATTTAGTTGTGTGAAGTTAATTAAGGTTTCATTTGCATATTTATGAACTTTTTAATTAGTGATATTACTCCAAAATTTCAGTGTTAAATTTGATGTAACTTGCTACAGATGTGGATCTGATAAATATCCAATTGTACTGAGAAGCTTTGAACAGTGTCAAGTTAATAATTAGCTCATTTGCATATTTCATGAAGTTTTATAATTAGTCATATAACTCCGAAATAACTGCATCAAATGTGATGAAACTGCTGCACATACTGATACGACAGATATCTTACTGTGTTGTAAAGCATTTAGTAGTATAAAGTTAATTAAGGGTTCATTTGCATATTTAATAAACTTTGTAATTAGGTATATAACTCTGAAATTTCGGCACTAAAATTTGGTGAAACGTGCTACAGATATTGATTTGATAAATATTTAATTGTGCTATGAATCATTGAATCAGTGTCAAGTTAATGTAGGGTTTATTTGCATATTTAGTGAACTTTGTAATAAGTGACATTACTCTAAAATTACAGCATTAAATAAAATAAAACGTGCTACAAATATTGATCTGATGGATATATAATTGTCCCATAAAGCATTGAGCAGTGTCAAGTTAATTGACAGCTCATTTGCATATTAAATAAAGTTTTGTAATTAGTGATTAAACTCTGAGAGTACTGTGCGAAGTTTAAAAAAACCTGCTACATATAGTGATAACATATATCTCATTGTTCTGTTGGCGTACTACTATTAATTAACCTATTATGAAACACGTGAGCATATTCAGTTCATATCTGGTTATGCAGTGTTAGTGTGTGTGTGTGTCTGTCTGTCTATTTACACGATAACTCAAAAAAGCCGCAACGGATTCAAATCAGATTCGGTTCACAGGTACCATGTGCTACTTGCAAGAACTGATTAGATTTTGGTTAGTGTGGCTTGCATATTAATGAAGTTATGCAATATCGTTTTTTTCCATACAATGGTTTCCCTATGGAGACGGTAATGACAGTGTAGACATATATCAAGAAATACTGCACAAAATTTCATGAAACTTTTCACAGATGACAATCTAAGAACATTATGATGATACTGTGAGTGTCATGTCAATTATCTGCTCATTTGCATATATAATGAACTTTTGTTATTAGTGAGATAACTCTGAAATTCCTGCACCAAACGTGATGATACTTGCAACAAATATTGATCTGATATATTTATAATTATACTTAGAAGCATTAGGCAGTGTCAAGTTAATAAATAGCTCATTTGCATACTTTATGAAGGTTTGTAATTAGTCATATAACTCCGATATAATTTTACCAAATGTGATGCAATCTGCTGCAGATACTGATCCGACTGATATCTAACTGTAGTGTAAAGAATTAAGTAGTGTGAAATTAATTAAGGGTTCATTTGCATATTTAATGAACTTTGTAATTAGGTATATAACTCTAAAATTACGGCACCCAAGTCAGTGAAATTGGGTACAGATATTGTTTTGATAAATATCTAATTGTACTGAGAAGCATTTGGCAGTGTCAAGTTAACAAATAGGTCATTTGCATATTTTATGAAGTTTAGTAATTAGTGATATAACTGCAAAATAACTGCACCAAATGTGATGAAATCTGCTGCAGATACTGATCCGACAGATATCTAATTGTGGTGTAGAGCATTTAGTTATGTGAAGTTAATTAAGGGTTCATTTGCATATTTAATGAACTTTGTAATTAGTGATATTACTCAAAAATTACAGCATTAAATTTGATGAAACTTGCTACAGATGTGGATCTGATAAATATCTAATTGTACTTAGAAGCAATGACCACTGTCAAGTTAAAAATTAGCTCATTTGCATATTCCATGAAGTCTTATAATTAGTCATATAACTCCGAAATAACTGCATCAAATGTGATGAAAACTGCTGCACATACTTTTACGACAGATATCTTACTGTGTTGTAAAGCATTTAGTAGTGTAAAGTTAATTAAGGGTTCATTTGCACATTTAATGAACTTTGTAATTAGGTATATAACTCTGAAATTTCGGCACTAAAATTTGTTGAAACATGCTACAGATATTGATTTGATAAATATTTAATTGTGGTATGAATCATTGAACAGTGTCAAGCACTTTTGTGGACGTACCGTGTGTCAAGTTAATGTAGGGTTTATTTGCATATTTAATGAACTTTGTAATAAGTGACATTACTCTAAAATTACAGCATTAAATTAAATAAAACGTGCTACAAATGTTGATCTGATGGATATCTAATTGTCCCATAAAGCATTGAGCAGTGTCAAGTTAATTGACAGCTCATTTGCATATTAAATAAAGTTTTGTAATTAGTGATTAAACTCTGAGAGTACTGTGCGAAGTTTAAAAAAGCCTGCTACATATAGTGATAACATATATCTCATTGTTTTGTGAAGCGTACTACTATTAATGAACCTGTTGTAAAACACGTGAGCATATTCAGTTCATATCTGGTCTCTCATAGCGACGTCTGTCTGTCTGTCCGTGTGTGTGTGTGTTAGTGTGTGTGTGTCTGTCTGTCTGTTTACACGATAACTCAAAAACGCCTGAACAGATTCAAGTCAGATTTGGTACACAGGTACGATATGCTACTTGCAAGGACTGATTAAATTTTGGTCAGTGTTCCTTGCATATTAATGAAGTTATGCAATTCATTTTTTCGTCCGTACAATGGTTTCCCTATGGAGACAGTAATGACAGTATAGACATATATCAAGAAATACTGCACAAAATTTCATGAAACTTTTCACAGATGACAATCTCAGAACATTATGATGATACTGTGAGTGTCATGTCAATTATCTGCCCATTTGCATATTTAATGAACTTTTGTTATTAGTGACATTACTCTCACATTCCTTCACCAAACTAATTGATACGTGCAACAAATATTTATCTGATATATATCTAATTATACTTAGAAGCATTGGGCAGTGTCAAGTTATTAAAGAGCTCATTTGCATATTTTATGAAGTTTTATAATAAGTCATATAACTCTGATATAACTGCATCATATTTGATGAATTCTGCTGCAGATACTATTCCGACAACTATCTAATTATGGTGTAAAGCATTTAGTTGTGTAGAGTTAATTAAGGGTTCATTTGAATATTTAACGACCTTTACCATTAGTAATATTACTCCAAAATTACAGCATTACATTTGATGAAACTTGCTACAGATATTGATCTGATAAATATTAATTGTACTGAGAAGCATTGGGTGTGTCAAGTTAATAATTAGCTCATTTGCATATTAATAAAGTTTTGTATTTAGTGATTTAACTCCGAAAGTGCTGTGCGAAAGTTGATGAAACCTGCTACATATAATGATATACATGTAACAGGTATCTGATTGTTCTTATTACACGACTCACACGGGTGTCGATTATATTAGTATAAATTGGGTTTATTGACAGGAATATTGAAAAACATAATAAGATAAATCCCCGTCAGAGATAGTTACTCTGGCAGTAGACCGTATTCACGTATAGTCTGTCTTCCACTCCGCGTTGTGTGCTCAATTGAAATGCTGTCAGAATATACAATGTCTGTCTTTGTTCGTGTGTTTCGGTTAGTGATTATCCTGAGGTCTGGAAATGTAGCGTAACATCTCCTTGCTCGTCGTCGTTTGAGACAGGTCAAAGGTACAATTGTTTTTGCTCGTCGTCGTTTGAGAAACGTCAAAGGTACAATTGTTTTTTACTACTTCATAACAGTAAAAAAGTATACAGTAATTCATGTCATACTGTATTATTTCATGCGTCCAGCAGTGTCTGATAAATGTCAATACATGTCAAGTCATCATCAGTCAATTTCAATGCTTGATAACTAAGTTTGTAATTTTGTCAAACTCAAAATCTGTACAAGTGAGCACAACACGTGAGCACATTCAGTTCGTATCTGGTTATAAGTTTGGATTACGTTGACAACAGACGCACACAGTATCCTACGATAGCATACGCATTACGTCCATAAACATTGCGCTTTATTCACATGCAACGCGAACACTAACTTTCGACTTGCTACAGACACAGACCAGATATGAACTGAATATGCTCACGTGTTTTACACCAGGTTCATTAATAGTAGTACGCTTCACAGAACAATGAGATATATGTCATCACTATATGTAGCAGGTTTTTTAAACTTCGCACAGTACTCTCAGAGTTTAATCACTAATTACAAAACTTTATTTAATATGCAAATGAGCTGTTAATTAACTTGACACTGCTCAATGCTTTATGGGACAATTAGATATCCATCAGATCAACATTTGTAGCACGTTTTATTTAATTTAATGCTGTAATTTTAGAGTAATGTCACTAATTACAAAGTTCATTAAATATGCAAATAAACCCTAAATTAACTTGACACTGTTCAATGATTCGTAGCACAATTAAATATTTATCAATCAATATCTGTAGCACGTTTCACAAAATTTTGGTGCCGAAATTTCAGAGTTATATACCTAATTACAAAGTGTATTAAATATGCAAATGAACCCTTAATTAACTTTACACTACTAAATGCTTAGATATCTGTCGTATCAGTATGTGCAGCAGTTTTCATCACATTTGATGCAGTTATTTCGGAGTTATGACTAATTATGAGACTTTATGAAATATGCAAATGAGCTAATTATTAACTTGACACTGTTCAATGCTTCTCAGTACAATTGGATATTTATCAGATCAACATCTGTAGCAAGTTTCATCAAATTTAACGCTGTAATTTTGGAGTAATATCACTAATTACAAAGTTCATTAAATATGCAAATGAACCCTTAATTAACTTCACACAACTAAATGCTCTACATCACAATCAGATATCTGTCGTATCAGTATCTGCAGCAGATTTCATCACATATGGAGCAGTTATTTTGGAGTTATATCACTAAATACTAAACTTTATAAAATATACAAATGACCTATTTGTTAACTTATCACTGCCAAATGCTTCCCAGTACAACTAGATATTTATGAAACAAGATCTGTTCCCAATTTCACTGACGTGGGTACCGTAATTTCAGAGTTATACACCTAATTACAAAGTTCATTAAATATGCAAATGAACCCTTAATTAATTTCACACTACTAAATGCTTTACACTACAGTTAGATATCAGTCGGATCAGTATCTGCAGCAGATTTCATCACATTTGGTGATATCGGAGTTATATGACTAATTACAAACCTTCATAAAATATGCAAATGAGCTGTTTATTAACTTGACACTGCCTAATGCTTCTAAGTATAATTAGATATATATCAGATCAATATTTGTTGCAAGTATCATCAGGTTTGGTGCAGGAATTTTAGAGTTATGACACTAATAACAAAAGTTCATTAAATATGCAAATGAGAAGATAATTGACAGTATCATCATAATGTTCTTAGATTGTCATCTGTGAAAAGTTTCATGAAATTTTGTGCAGTATTTCTTGATATATGCCTTCACTGTCATTACCGTCTCCATAGGGAAACCATTGTACGGAAAAATACGATATTGCCTAACTTCAATAATATGCAAGGAACACTAACCAAAATCTTATCAGTTCTTGCAAGTAGCATATGGTACCTGTGTGCCAAATTTGACTTAAATCTGTTCAGGCGTTTTTGAGTTATCGTGTAAACAGACAGACAGACAGACACACACACCGCACACACACACACACACACACACCACACACACACACACACACACACACACACACACACACGGACCACAGACAGACATCGCTATGACATTAGCCCACGTGTTACCACACGTGAGCTAAAAATGGGTCAAAAGTTCAAATCGCAAGAAAAAGTAACAATTTTATCGTAAATTTACATAGGAACAATAGCCATAGCTGTTTTGGCATACTGAAAATAGATTTGACTCATTTTGTAACGATCGTCGACCATCGCGACGTTCAGTCTTGGTATAGTGAGGTTACAGAAGCTTTCTTGAATGATGGATAATTTGAACGTTATTGTACCAGTAAACAAGCAGTTTTGAAATAATACAGAGTTTGGATGACAGCAACTGTGATCAACTGTTCTGCCCGATTCAGCGAGAGCTGGACGCTGACACTGCTTGTATGATTTCATTTGTAATACTGTATGTCAACTTTCGTCGCAGTCACCAGGAATAATCCCATGATTGTTATTTTGAACTTCTTGGTCTACATCGTTAGAACATCCTGTTACAGCCCAAACTTTGGCAAAGAATGTCTGACATATTGGTTACTGTGAGGAAGTGTCGATTTATTTGTGTATGAACGAATACTAGCTTCATTTTAAAGAGCTGTGTGTCGCGTCTCGGCTCCGGCTGAATCAGGCTAAAGTGCACGCTGCGCCGTTGCCCTTATATGCAATGATTTTTGTACATCAAACCCAAATGTGCTGCTTCAGAGGTGGTTTTTGTCATTGACACCAACTTATTTTCACCACGAGGTGAGTTACAAATCCATACTTTTACCTGTGTCTCGAAATTCGGACTTCGGCCTTTGAAACAAAGCGGACTGTTTCGGATTAAGTTTTGATCGGTACGTTCGCAAATGCACCGACTGGGCAATTTTCGACAATGCTGATTTAGGGGCCCGTTTTAGCACTGCTAAAACAGTATTTTAGCATAGGTGGAATGAGCTGTCGTCCCATCCGAATGGCTCATGGTAGCATGATATAATATAATTTCTGTTTAAGTGATGTTCGGCAGGTTTTGAAAGTTCCCTCGCTTAGATGAACGGGTGGTAGGAGTAAACCAATAGCAATTGATAAAAGTTCTGCAAATGGTACGAAGATAACTATAACATGACGTATGCAAAACGTGGGAAGCTGTGATCATCAATAACCAGAAACTTAAGAACCTGGCAGAACATAAGGGATCGGATATTAACCATGGGAAACTGAAAGTCAGTCAAAATATACAATAATTTGATTTGTCGTGAGCTAAAGGACGTTCTCAAAGCGTGCAAGTATATTTTGATATGATGGGGACACTATTACATAACTAAATACATAGGTTTCATGTCATCACTAATATCTGAGCAATTCCTGATTTTAGAATTGCGAACTCTCGCGAGATTTAACATTATGCGCAGGCGCATTAAATGTGATTTTTCCTATTTTGAAGCAGACGGTAGGACAATTTTTTACCGCCAATCCATCGTCCGCTCGCACGGCTCGTTAGCCAGACAGGAGTCTTCCACTAACCACGCCGTGCGGGATACCCCCACTATATTGCGTTAAGGGAGTTGGATGGAATTAGAAAATCAGGCGGACCAATCAGAGCACGCGTTACAAGTCCCGGAAAATCCAAGATGGCGCCGGCTAAGTGCAGAGCATGCGACTGCGACCTGAGCCCCAGAGATCGCCGAACGATCTTCACTTCAACGTTTCCACGGGCCTTACTTGGCGTTTTGAGCGAATTTTGTGGAGAACTGAAAGAAGATGTGGGATCCAAGTACATTTGCAAGCCTTGCTTCGCCACATTAAATACTTTGACGAAGCTGCAAGACAGTGTCAAGACTTTGCGTACTCGCGTTGAAAATGTGCGAGAAGAATTTAGCATGAAATGTAAACAGCGACCACAAATGCTTGGAAATGTAACACCAAGAAATAGTGGGAAAAGACTTATAAACCGCACACCGACTCCCAAAACGGTGAAGATGGCAAAGGTGTCCGTACGCCCTACACCGCCCAAGGTCGCATCATCGTCAACAGTCAGACAACGGCTCGGATTCGACCAGGCAATGGATACTGCAGAGAGAGAGACAGAGACAGGCAAGAGAGAGAGAGAGAGAGAGAGAGAGAGAGAGAGAGAGAGAGAGAGAGAGAGAGAGAGAGAGAGAGAGAGAGAGAGACAGAGACAGGCAAGGGAAATACTCAGGGGGATTTTCACGTGAAGGTAATTTCGACAAAACTTTAAATTGATACCGGATTTGACTGCGACAATTAATGCATATGCGAGAGCAAGCATCCAAAGCATGAAACCATAAAAACCCGGTAACATTTTCTCAAACGTTGCCACACGGATAACATACGGACAACCCTCATTTGGAGACCCCTTCGATTCCATAAACTACTAGTATTACGGTATTGTTGCCAGAATGATGAAATAGGTCAATATACTTACATTATTTACATGTTATAATCTATTCTTTTTGCCTGAAGGTGGTCAGACTTCCAATGAATTAGCATTGATGCAAAACAGAACAATTTGAAAAGAAGTGAAAATACTTTAGTATAAATAATATTAAAGTATTGAGTTTTTAGTTTAAGAATTTCATGCTGAATATAACTCAGAGGCATGATTTTTGAAAAAGTGTTGAAGAAGGGTTTTATTCATTGGACAAAAACATAAGTGTAGCCTAAATGGGGATAAGTGTAATCATGTGTTCCTTCTGCCATCATAAATTATGATCATAGTTGCTGCTTTCTTAGTACCAATTTTTTTCACTCATTTTTTCAGGTGGCAGTAAAATATCCCTGTGGTGTACATGCCAGAATAATAAAAGACAAATCTACACAGGTACTCTGCAAAGCCATAATGAAAAATGACTATCACGGCATGGCAAATGCCATAATCAAAGACTCTACCTTGATGAAATGTCTGATGAAACGTATCACAGATAAGCTTACAAAGCAGTGCGGGGATCTTTGCAGTAGCAAGTCCCCTTCAACATTGCATTGTTCTGACCCAGAAGACCTTGTAAGCTTTGATTTCCAAAAGGTTATTTTGGAATGGAAGGAGAAGGCACCTCTGTTTTATGAGTTTATTGAAGCTGCCACTGTGACTCCCCATCACCAAAACCACATTGAGGATTTTTTTCCTGTAATGGTTGTAGCTGGGTCATCCCTTCTTCGCAGAAGAAACCCAAACATGTCATCTCTGCATCATGCTATTGGTCAAACATTAGAGCATGGTGGTGCTACTGATAAGGTAATATATGTACAAATAGACATCTAGGTGTAACTTTGCTATTTCTTGAGTATTCTGGTTCTGTAAACCAACTTCAGTTTCTCATCATCACCCCCATGTTATGCTAAAATGTCAATATTCTGGTCGTCAACACAGCCTGTTCATGTGTAATGACCATTATTATTGTTGAAAAATGAATTCTGCCCAGGCTTTAATGCAGTTTTTACGATAATAATGCATGATTAATTGTGTTGACAATCTATGGACTTGGGTGTTTCATATTAATTGTGTTGACAATCTATGGACTTGGGTGTTTCATCATGATTGAGGGGTTAACACCAGAAACAGTAAATTAACAAACACAAAACAAAAATACCGAAATATTGTTAAAAGTTATAGCTAATGGAGCTTTAAAGCTATAGAGTCTATGATTTTACGTAACAACAACTAAGCCTGAATTTGATCCATCATTCACGCTGAGTTTGGACATGTTATTCGTTAAGATGAAAAACCCGAAAATCTTAATTTGTGTGAACTTCCGGAAACAAGAGAGCAGTCCTGAACGCGTACCATTTTTGCTGGCAACAAGGATGCCTTACACAGTGAAGTCATGCGAGCGAGTATTACATGTTTGTTTGTGTTTTTCCCTCTGCATTCATAAATAAACAAACTCCCCAGCAAACTAAACAAGTGTAAATATGCCTATTGTAGCTGAGGATTACTGGCTAAGTTATTTGCCCAATTGATGCTTCAGGACTTGGTCTCCATGCTAAGAAAACATGAACAGGCACTGGCCAATCTAATACGAAGTTTCTATATCAGCCAAATTATCACCCAACATTGTAAAATTCACAACTTTACCCATTTGAACAGATTTAAACCCCAATTTATAGTTTAATATCTGTCATTATGTTTTCTCATCAACCTGTTACATAAGAATAATAGTGAAACTATTGCAAATTCATAATGCAGAATTAAGACTAAATATCAATATATGTTTTATGTCTTTCATTTCAGACCATAACACTGATGAATAAGCTAGGCATGTGTGTGTCGATTGACTCTGTAAAGAAAAAGAAGAAGCAACTGTTATCAAGGCACAAGAAGAAGATAGCAAGCGGTTTACCAAAAGAAATGGTAACACAGAATGAGGTCACTCTGGCCAAGAAGAGCCTTGATGCAATTCAGTCTTCTTCAAATTCACCACCACTGTCTGTAACCTCTCCAGTACCTGTGTCAATTACGGAGACAAGTCAGTACTCCAGACTGATGACAGCATCGGTAACAGATGCCACCCAGTCATACCAATACATGGATGTAATGTCAGAAACAACACCTGCAGGAATTAGCAACACCAGTCAAAGGCAGCCACTTGCATATGATTCATCTCAAGCCATGGACCTGTGGTCCACCTAGCCACTACAAGATCAAGATGTCAGTAGTGGCTAGATGTACCCTTGCTTTATGGCTCGTCATGATCATGTGTCAAATAGCAATGCCTTTGACAAGGTGTGCAGTCATTCACATGCTGGTTGTGGACTTCTAGGAGCTGCAGTGAAGAGCACATCAATGGCAGACACCTCGGCCACTGAAGCGTACTTGAAGAAAATGGTATCCAATAACAACAGCAACAGAGAAGCACCATGGGAAATAATCGGAGACAATCTAGATTGGACACGTCGGCCAACATACATGACTCAGGAAAAACGTCCGGAGAGCCTTCACTGGTTTCTCAATACTGCTGTGAAGCGGCGTGTACTGGGTTCCAATTTACCTGACAGTGCTCCCAAAGCAGACATACTTCAGATTCCGAATGCAGAGTTCCTTCCAACTGTTGCTGAATGTCTTGAATTGGACTCCAATTTCACTTTCCACATTTGTCGAATCCTTGTAAGCAGCGTTGAATGTTTGAAGACCTTTGCAGACTGTGTACCTGCTTACATTAATCATCCATATGTTGAACAAACTAAACAAAAATCCGAGATTGTAATTCTAGATCTCCTTGACAAGAGTGAAAATAAAAGTGATGACATGATCTCCATACTGCAACATCTCCATGAAAATTACATACCTCATACTGATGAAAACAGACCGGAGGTGACGGGATTCAAGGTATTTGGTGGGGATGTACTGACAAATGAGAGAGCCCATTCTGCTCAGCTGGCCATGATGTCAAGCCTTTCTACCAATTATGAAAGCTGCGGAGGTGTGTACCATCGACCTGAAGGGCTTCATCGAATGATGAATTTTCTACAGGTAATGTGGCATGTTTTCACAGTTTTTAGTCTAAATAAACTTAATATAGTTGTAATTTGTTTTAGCTTCTGGGGCATATTGTAAAATGAAAGTTTGAATTTTAGTCAGTTTTAGCAAAATATGATAGGTGCAGCTGAAAAGTAATCTAACGTTACCTTCCATAATCTGTAAATGCATTAATTTCCTCTTGGATTTATTTTCATCATTTCAATGTTCCTGGCACATTCACTCAGTTTTACATTCTTTTCTTTATAAGTTTACATAGGGCATGAAAAAATGAAAGAAAATTGTGATATGTTTTATTTACATTGTGCTATAGAAGCTTATTTTCTTCATCAAATTTCAGTGCATTTATGAGATCTTCTACACAGAGAAGTCAGCCAGGGACACTGGGACAATGTATCACCTCAGAAACACAGTGGCAAGAAATGATATCACTGGAAAAGATGGTGTAATATCAAAGTACAGGTAATACAGTTTTTACAGATTACTGACCAAGTTAAATTTGAACAATAAATTTCATATTGATGGATTGCTGTTACGTCGTGAACCTCATTATGGTGTTTAATGTCGGTCAAATTTATTTAAATCATAAAAAAGAGTCAAGGTTTTAGTACCTGTAACAACATAACATCCATCATGTCTTTATTTATCAAATTGAGAATGCGAAATTCATCTACATACACTGAATTTATTAAAAGCATACGAGTTGGAGTGACGAAAAAAAAAACAGCATGAGTGAAGACTACTGAAATTTGATGTTCTTTCATTTCTAAAGATAGTTCCTTGCATTATTATTCTAGATCACATTTTACATTCATGAAGGACTGCATTGATGCCCATGTTGTAGCTGCTGCAATGGAAATACTTGGCCTAGAAGCTGTAGATGATGTACCACAGAATGGACCTCCTCCTGTGATGAATAGCTGGTCAAAAGATGAACAGTATGAATGGATTTGGAATCTTGCAAAAACAATCCTAACAACACATGTTAAATTGAGTGACTCAGAAGGTAAATCAATTTAATTTGATGGAACATCTTAATTGGGGGCATTTTTTACTGTTTTTGGTCAAAAAATCTTCCCTTAAACCATGTGAAAGATTTCGTTGAAATTTGATATGCAGAGTTGTAGCTATGAGCTTAGTCAGATTTGTTCAAATTGTCTGAAGATTTTCATATTTGTATTTTTGGGGGATTTTTTGCTGTTTTTGATAAACTTCTCATTTGCTATTAGTTATACATATCTGTCCTTCACATTTGCCTTGTATCAGTGTGTTGATATCACAGCGGAGCTCTATCAGCCGCCAGGTCACTTGTTTTTGCTTCAAAATTGAAACCCTATGAAACTGGGGAAAGGGATACCATATTTAATTTATGACACTGTGCTCATAATTCATATCTAATTATTTGAGTTTTTTTCTGTTTTGATGACATCGTGCATATGATTTGCAAAAACTTAATCTTTTCAATCAGTTTGAGAATAGTGCAAAATTAGAATATTTGAACCCACTTACCCTATTAATAACAAGCTGACAGCACCCAAAATATTTTCAGTACTCATTGATCAAAGTCAAAATATCATCAGATGATAAGGGTCACGCATTGCAATCACACAGGCAAAAGTGGGTTGTGAGAAGCTGTGTCTCACGATGTTATTCTTTACTATTCAAATGAGACAATAGTCATGCTTTGTTCCTTTTACACCCAAGGTCCGGTTTGCAAGACTGTAGGTTAATAAAGATAAAGTTTCGTTGAAAATATCAATCTTTTATATGTACACTGTTCTGTAACTATATTTCTGAATTTTTGCACTTTAGGAATGGCTAGAATCATTGGTGACAGCCAAATTCTTGACCAGGAAATGGAGGGACTGAAAGCCATGTTTGATGTGCATGAGAACCACTATGTGTGTAGCTATTGTGGGAAGATATACAAGATGCTGACATATTTAAAGCGGCATTTGACATCTGTTCATGACATGGACTTCAGGACAACATCCTGTGTGACAGTTGATTCATCAGACACTGCTGAAAAACTTAAATCAGCATTTCTTAAATGTGGTCTCTTGCTACTTGACACTGCTGATGCATATGCCATGGCGGATGGCGACAGAATTTTCCGCAATGCCAAAATAGAAATGCTAATTGATCATTTGCAGGGGCATACTAAATACAAATTATGGCTCTGGCATATGATTGCATATGAGAAGTCATTACTGTCCCCAAGGGAAGCTGTAGAATACAAATGGAACACAACAGTGAACCTTAAGGGTGGCATTGGGCACAATATTCCAAATGACAATATGGTTGAAATACAAGTTCATACCATTAAAGAAAAGCTACGAGCACAGGGTGCCAATGTCAGTTACCAATCAGCGAAAATATCAGCATGTACCACCCAGATTGCTGATGAGATCAGGGATAATTTAGCGAAGCAAGCACATGTGAAAGTGAAAGAGCATAAAATTAAAAAACCAGATAAAAGTGTTGACATTAATAAAATGGCAACAGTGTTAATGAAATCGAAAATGTTCAATGTCAGTGGCAATGAAGTGGCTGGGTTTGCAGGATTTAAGGATCCATTTGAGAGAATTGATATTGCCAAATTGTATGGGTGGATATCTAACCAAAAGAAAAAAGCACATTTTGAAATGATCATTCCTAGATAGGTCATACAGATCCATCATGACCACAGTGTAACTTTGCAGAAAAAGAAAAACTAATGGTCATGGTTTCTTTCTGACAATGGAGCAACAAAATATCTTTAATCAGTTCCAGCGAGTGTGTTCTCCAAACTTGTAGATTGAATTAGAGTTAAAGGCACAGTAGCTGTAACTTTTGATAATATTTGCAGAATTTTTAGTCCCCAGTGTCACCTACAGTTTCTTGTTCTTCTCCCTACATCATGTTGATATGCCAGGTATTCAGCTTGTCATCACAGTAAATGCGTGATCACTTTTTATTCAATTTTGGTAAACAAATGTTCTGTTGAACAGCCTGTTTGACCTTTATTAAAGTTTGTATGCAAGTTCCGATGAGTGAAACAAGTTAAATCAACCAAAAGACTGGTACATATTGCATATTCATATTTCCGGGCAATTTTTTCGTGTGTTAGTCAAACAAACCTCCCTTGTCCAAAGCTGCAAGTACAATCGTTTGACATATGCTACGAAATTTCCCAAGGTTACACACACATAATTCGTTCTGAAAATACTGGTCCATATTGAAAATATCAAATGTTACAGCTACTGTACCTGTAATCTTTGGCAGTCTTAAACCATTCCCTTTGAAATCAAGAATAAGAATTATATATATATATATATATATATATATATATATATATATTATATTATATATATATAATATATATATATATATATATATATATAATATATATATTGTTACGTGCAGAGGATACGAACAAAAGGGTGACCTCAGTAGTTTACGTTTAAACAAAATTTATTACGAAAATAAAACTAATTACTAAGTCAGGGATAGAGTAAAGCTTTAAAAGTGTACAGATTACTTATCTCAGCTGGGACGGCAAAGCTCCAGTCTCAGAGTTGAAACAGTCAGTCGGATGAATGAACAGTCCTTTGGCTTGCAGGCTTGAAGCTGCACAAAGTCCACAGTATAAATCCAGCGTTGGCAGTGAAGGTCTTGGAAAGTCTTGAGAATGACTACTGCTGGAGTTTAGTAACACACAAGAGACACGATCCCGAAAGTCTGACTGGAAGCTGAGCACGTCCCTTTTATAAAGGCATATAAGAACAATCTAGAACTTTTATTGACATGCTAATTACTGTTCTAAAATTATCTCCCTTACACAACTAATCAACTTTCCAGAACATTCCAAACATGACTAATTGAATTCAAGGTTGTTAGGTCATCAAGGGCAGTGACCTTGAGAATGTTCTAGACTAATTGAACTCAGGTCATGATGAGTGTGGGGGGAAATGACCTACATAACACACCCCCTCTTCAAAAAAAAAAAATTTTTCAAAGAAAAATCTTTCTTTTACAAATGTAATCTTAAAAGTGTGAACAACAATAAGTTCTAAATACGAGAGAGACAGTCTGCAATTAAATTGTCTCTGCCTTTGATATGTCTAATGTCAAGATTAAACTCCTGTAACATTAAACTCCATCTTAGCAATCTCTGATTTTTGCCTTTAAATTTCTGCAGAAAAACAAGAGGGTTGTGATCAATATAAACCACTATTGGCTGATTTGAAGAAGTAACATAAACTTCAAAATGCTGTAAAGCTAATATCAAAGATAAACACTCTTTTTCAATTGTAGAGTAGTTTCTCTGGGATTTGTTAAATTTGCGTGAAAAATAGCAAACAGGATGATCTACACCATGACTATCCTCTTGCAATAAAACAGCACCAGCAGCCGTATCACTAGCATCTACAGCTAATTTGAATGGCAAAGTGAAATCTGGTGCAGACAACACTGGAGCACTTTGCAGTATGGCTTTAAGTGTATCAAATGCCTGTTGGCATTGCTCTGACCAAACAAACTTTACTTTCCTTTTAAGTAAGTTAGTCAAAGGCTCAGTAATTGTGGAGAAATTTGGACAGAATTTTCTGTAGTAACCAGCCATACCGAGAAAGCGCATCAGTTGTCGTTTGCAGTTTGGTATGGGAAAACTTGAAATGGCACTGATTTTAGCATCAACAGGTTTTATCCCACCCTGTCCTACAGTATGTCCGAGGTAAGTTACCCTTGCCCAACCAAACTCAGATTTGGCAAGGTTGACAGTCAACATTGCTTTACTCAGTCTCTCAAAGAACTTCCGCATGAGCTTGATGTGTTCCTCCAAGGTGTCACTATACAGGACGACGTCGTCAACGTAAGCTGCACATCCGTCTAGCCCGGATATGACGTCGTTGATCATCCGTTGGAACGTTGCTGGAGAGTTCTTCATTCCGAATGGCATCACCTTGTACTGGAACAATCCGTCTGGTGTAACAAAGGCGGATATTTCACGAGCACGATCCGTCAGAGGGACTTGCCAAAATCCCTTCAGTAGGTCAAATTTCGTCACATACTGGCTTTTCCCACTCGGTCGATGCAGTCATCAATCCTCGGGATTGGGAAGTGTCTGTCTTTGTTAAAGTGTTGACCTTCCTAAAGTCCGTGCACATACGATAACTGTGATCTGATTTGGGAACAAGTATGCACGGCGAACTCCAGTTTCTTTTACTGGGTTCAATAAAGTCATTGTCCAGCAGGTATTTGACTTCTTCCTGGAGATATTTCGCTTTTGTTGGATTCAGTCTGTATGGATGTTGTTTTACAGGCTTACTGTCCCCAACATCAACGTCGTGATAGATGACGTTCGTCCTCGTTGGAACATCTTTAAACAGGTGTTTATATTCATGGAGCAGTTCTTTCACCTGTTGTTGTTGTTCTGGCTGGAGGTGTGCCAACTTTGTAGACTCCAGCTTCTCCAGGATTTCTGAGTTCTGAAGCTTGACCGAGCCCAGCTTTGAGTTTAGAGTATTTTCACTCAAGTCAGTTTCAGTATCACTATCTTCATAATGGCCAGAACTGACTGTACTGACAGGCTGAGTTATAGTAGGATTATCCCTATCCAAATATGGTTTAAGCATATTTATGTGACATAGCTGTTTTTGTTTTCGCCTGTCAGGTGTTATTATGATGTAATTTAAATCACTCAATTTCTTATCGATTAGATATGGCCCAAAGTAACGAGCATGGAGTGGTTTGCCAGGAATTGGAAGGAGAACAAGAACCTTTTGACCTGGTTCAAACTTCCGTTTTGAGGTGCTTTATCATATTTGGTTTTCATTGACTGCTGAGATGACTCAAGATTTTCTCTGGCTAATTCACATGCTTTAGAGAGTTTCGTACGAAAATCTGACACATATTGCAAAATATTCAGACAATCATCGTCGTCAGACAGGAATTTCTCTTTAACGAGCTTAAGTGGGCCACGGACTGTATGTCCAAATACAAGCTCAAATGGGCTAAAACCAAGAGACTCTTGAATTGACTCTCTAACAGCAAAGAGCAGAAAATGAATTCCTTCATCCCACTGCTTCTCTGTGTCAAAACAGTAGGTCCTAATCATGTTTTTCAAAGTTTGATGAAATCGCTCAAGAGCACCCTGACTTTCTGGATGATAGGCGGATGACCTATACTGTTTAATGCCTAGCTGATCCATTACTTGTTGAAAAATTCCAGACATAAAGTTGGAGCCTTGATCGGACTGGACACATTTAGGGAGGCCGAATAAAGTGAAAAATTTGACTAAAGCTCTCACTATAGTCTTTGTCTTTATATTTCTCAGTGGTATGGCTTCGGGGAACCGAGTTGATGTACACATAATTGTCAACATGTACTCATTTCCTGATCTTGTTTTTGGTAGGGGCCCAACACAGTCTATTAGTATCCTACTAAATGGTTCTTGAAATGCAGGAATTGGCTGTAAAGGGGCCTTTGGAATAGTCTGATTTGGCTTTCCTACCATTTGACATGTGTGACAAGTTTTACAGAAATGTGCTACATCCTGCCTGAGATTAGGCCAATAAAAGTGACTGAGAATTTTATGATAAGTTTTCCTGACTCCTAAGTGACCAGCCCAGGGGGTTTCATGGGCCAGGCGCAATATTTCAGCACGGTAGGGCTTTGGAACCACAATTTGATGTTTTATAGCCCAATCGTCATCAACCAAAACATCTGGAGGTCTCCATTTACGCATGAGAATACCAGACTTTGTATAATAAGAAACAGAGCTATCTGAAGTTTCACCTTCATCATCTACCCTGTCAAACAAACACAAAATATCTGGGTCTTTGTGTTGTTCTGCAATGAGATTTGATCTAGAAAATGTCTGACCTTGGTCAGCAGAAGTTTTACTGGAAGTTTCAAATCCACTAGGGATAACGGAATGATCCGTGTCAAACACCTGACTGAGAAAGGTGTCATTTAAGTCAACATCTGTGACATTATTTTTGAGAGTATTTTGATTCTCAGAAGTTTTCTTTGACATGGCTCGAGTAATGGCACATGAAGGAAATAAATCAGGTATCTCTTGTTCAATTGGCTCTGGATCCTGATCTAAACTAGGATTATCAGTCACAAGTGGATTAGTAATGACCTTGTCCCCAGCAAGGTCGTTTCCAAGAAGAAGGTGAATCCCTTCAAAAGGCAAAAAAAGCCTAATACCTAAAGTCACAGGTCCAGAAACAAAGTCCGAAGACAAATAGACATTATGGAGAGGAACAGGAATGTAGTCATTGCAATCTACCCCCTTAATAAGAACTTTAGAACCTGAAAATGACTTTTCAGAAAACGGCAGGGTATCTGCCAACAAAAGAGACTGGGAAGCCCCGGTATCTCTTAAAATTTTGACAGGGGTAGCGGAAGAAAAATCACTAGAAAGTGATATAAAACCATTATGAATAAATGGCTCGAAAATACCCATAATGCTATCTTGAGAAGAATTGACCTTGACCTCATTAATTGGGGATAAGAGGGGTTTAACCTCAGAAAATGTGTTGCACACATTATTAGACTCTAATTGAGTTGATGAAGAAATAAAGCCGGTTGGCTTAGATCCACTTTGACCACTTTGACCTTCACGTTTTCTTTTCAATTTGAAACACTCTGACATTAAATGGCCGTCTTTCTTGCAATAATTACAAGAAAGTGTACCGAACTGTTTGTCAGAAGGAGATTGAGACTTGGGATCTGATGATGTGGAAGTGTTACTTGAACTCTGTGAACTGTTGTCATTTGATTTTCTACTCTCCTTTGAAAAATTCTTGGATGAAAAGGAGGAGTTAAATTTACCTGCATTGTTTCTGTATGAAAAGGACTGGGATGGTTTGCTGAGAAATGAAGATTTATGGGTCAATGAATAATCATCGGCCAAACGTGCAGCAACCTCTAATGTATCTGCCTTTTGTTCATTGATAAACGTCTTGATGTCACTCCGGATGCACCTTTTAAATTCCTCAATCAAAACAAGTTGTCGTATTTGTCATAATTCTGACTGACCTTTTCAGAAGAACACCAACGATCAAACAGTTGTTCTTTTGTTCGAGCAAATTCAACATAAGTTTGATCCTTCACCTTCTCACAATCCCTAAATTTCTGACGGTAAGCTTCAGGCACCAACTCATAGCCCTTGAGAATTAATTCCTTCACAGAATCATAATTTGAAGCCTGTTCCACTGACAACTGAATGTAAATTTCTCTGGCTTTACCCACCAAAGCACTCTGCAAAAGCATAGACCAGGACTCCTTAGGCCAATCCAGACTCTGAGCAATTTTCTCAAAATGAAGGAAATATTTATCAACATCCTTTTCTTGGAAAGGGGGAACTAACCTGAAATGCTTAGTGATGTCAAACTTGTCTGAAGGGAAGAATTTCCTGACTGTCCAAGCTCTAAACGTCTCATTTCTAACTGTAGTCGATGTTCTTCCAATTCTCTCTCCTTTTCTCTCTGTCTTTCTTCCATTTGTAATTCTTTGTCTTTCATTTGTAATTTTTCCTGCCTTTCCCTTTCTTCCATTTGCAATTTTTCCTTTTCTAATTCCAATTTCTTAAGCTCCAAATCTGCCTGTATTTCTAATTCTAATTTTTTGAGTTCGAAGGAAGACTCAGGCTCATAATCTTTTAAGGCAGACTCTTCAAAATGGCCAGAATTAACTAAATGTTTTGCAATCTTGAACTGAATTTCTCGCTTGCGCATAGATCTTTTGACATCTACTTTAAGGAAATTTGCCAGTGCTATGAGGTTGTCTTTTCTGAGGGAATTAAATGTGTCCTGATCAAGGTCATCCATAAATTCGTCTGGCTTAAATTCCGCCATGATTAAATTTCGCTGAGTTCACAGTATATAGTAGTTTTGAAAAGCTGTCAAAATGTTGTCAAACGGCTCAAAATATTCGTATCCCGGACAAGCCCCCAATTTTGTTACGTGCAGAGGATACGAACAAAAGGGTGAACTCAGCAGTTTACGTTTAAACAAAATTTATTACGAAAATAAAACTTATTACTAAGTCAGGGATAGAGTACAAGCTTTAAAAGTGTACAGATTACTTATCTCAGCTGGGACGGCAAAGCTCCAGTCTCAGAGTTGAAACAGTCAGTCGGATGAATGAACAGTCCTTTGGCTTGCAGGCTTGAAGCTGCACAAAGTCCACAGTATAAATCCAGCGTTGTCAGTGAAGGTCTTGAAAGTCTTGAGAATGACTACTGCTGGAGTTTAGTAACACACAAGAGACACGATCCCGAAAGTCTGACTGGAAGCTGAGCACGTCCCTTTTATAAAGGCATATAAGAACAATCTAGAACTTTTATTGACATGCTAATTACTGTTCTAAAATTATCTCCCTTACACAACTAATCAACTTTCCAGAACATTCCAAACATGACTAATTGAATTCAAGGTTGTGAGGTCATCAAGGGCAGTGACCTTGAGAATGTTCTAGACTAATTGAACTCAGGTCATGATGAGTGTGGGGGAAATGACCTACATAACAATATCCATTACCACCAATTTTGAATTGCCACTTTCCATCTGCGCAACACATAAACGGTAAGAATTGTCATACCCTATATCTTTTGTAACTTTCTAATTTACTCAGCCTATAAAGTACGTTCAGCATTTAATGACGATCGACACTAGCATTACATCGTTCTGTATTTGTCTGTATTCTCCTTTTGTACGACTGGCAAAGATTACAAGCACAGTAGCTGTAACTTTTGATATTTTCAATATTTTGGTTCTGTGTTTCACTGAGTTTCCTTTTCTCCTCCGTACGTCATGTTGATATGCCAGGTATTCAGCTTCTCACCATGGTAAATATGCATTGCCAGCAGTGTTTTTGTTGACAACTGGATGTTGGTCCTGACAAAATTCAAATTTCAACAATAACATGGAATTTACAAGCATACATACTTTTGTTGTGTAGAACAAGAAACAGTAGTTGTTGAATAGAATAGAAATAGTGAGACTACTGTATCATCGTTACAGCTACTGTCCCTTTAAAATTAAACATTGCCTGAGGGGGGATTCCTGTTGGAAAAATTGAGTACCGTAACATGTCAAATAACACTGCAATGTACCTTTTCATTCATACTGTATTTATTAGGAAATAACGATTCGAATAAAAGATATTTCCCTCTACATTGTTTATTTGCATAAGCTCTTTTTACAGTTTGGTAGTAGCAAGGCTGTGCCTGGCAGAACTGTTACACTCAAGCAAAGCATTCGTAGGAGTCACATGAAAGCAGTATAAACCAGCAATCTAACAGCCGATAGAGCTCTGCTGTGATATTGGCATGCTGATACGAAGCAATGTCCAGCAAGTATGAGCAGTTGGACAAGTGTTTTCAGAACGAATTATGTGTGTGTAACTTTAGGAACTTTCTTAGCATATGTCAAAGCCATTGTACTAGCAGTTTTGGATAAGGAACGTTTTTTGACTAACACAGGAAAAAACTGCCCTGAAATATGAATATGCAATATTTACCATTCTT
The DNA here is from genome assembly GCF_041260155.1 of Ptychodera flava. NCBI lineage: Eukaryota > Metazoa > Hemichordata > Enteropneusta > Ptychoderidae > Ptychodera > Ptychodera flava. The sequence goes on along the minus strand of NC_091949.1, from coordinate 23,292,049 downwards.
TTGGTTGATTTGACTTGTTTTACTCATCGGAACTTGCATACTAACTTTAATAGGCTGTTCCACAGAACATTTTGTTTACCAAAATTGAAAAAAGTGATCATACATTAACTGTGGTGACAAGCTGAATACTTGCATATCAACATGATGTAGGGAGTAGAACAGGAAACTGTAGGTGACACACAGAACAAAATTCTGCAAATATTATCAAAAGTTACAGCTACTGTGCCTTTAACTCTAATTCAATCTACAAGTTTGGAGAACACACTCGCTGGAACTGATTAAAGATATTTTGTTGCTCTATTGTCAGAAAGAAACCATGACCATTAGTTTTTCTTTTTCTGCAAAGTTACACTGTGGTCATGATGGATCTGTATGACCTATCTAGGAATGATCATTTCAAAATGTGCTTTTATATTTTGGTTTGATATCCATCCATACAATTTGGCATTATCAATTCTCTCAAATGGATCCTTAAATCCTGCAAACCCAGCTACTTCATTGCCACTGACATTGAACATTTTCGATTTCATTAACACTGTTGCCATTTTATTAATGTCAACACTATATTTATTACATGCAAATTTCACCATAGTTTGAACAAACTGAGGTTACCCCTACAGACCAACTCATCAAATTGCAAAGCAGACAAATACGAAACGTGCAACGTGTTATTTTATTATGAAGGGCCGTAAGGGACATTTTTTTGTAAAGAAAAAAATAATATCTCATTCGCACGAGATACTATCTTGTGCGCACGTGAAAGTATCAGGTGCGCACCAGATAGTATCTCGTGCGCACCAGATACTTTCTCGTGGCCACGAGATAGTTTCTCGTGCGCACGTGATAGTATCTGGTGCGCACGTGATAGTATCTCGTGGCCACGAGATAGTATCTGGTGCGCACGAGATAGTTAGTTTCTAGTGCGCACGAGATACTATCTGGTGCGCACCAGATAGTATCTCGTGGCCACGAGATACTATCACGTGCGCACGAGAAACTATCTCGTGGCCACGAGAAAGTATCTGGTGCGCACCAGATACTTTCACGTGCGCACAAGATAGTATCTCGTGCGCACTAGATACTAACACGTGCGCACCAGATAGTTATCGAATCTTTTATTGCCTTGCTAAGGTGCCCACATTTCTAATTAGTCATTCATTGGCCATATCGGTTCTCTTTTATGTTTGTTGTGCATTTGAAAATAAATTATGAAGCAAATATTGAACTTAATTCTACCTCTCGTTTATCATTTGGCTGACTTGTTGCACAACACGCTTTGATAATTCGTAATCATTTTATGGTTAAAAATTAGATTGTATTGTTTCATTTTTTGTTTGAAGAAATAGAATTATTAATTGCAAACCAAACATTATACCTCAGTTTCAACATGGTTGACACAACCATCATGTTTGTGTAAATGCACGATGCCGGAATAAATTTGCAAATTTGACGTCCTTTCTTGCTAACACCTTTCGATTATTTTATGCATATCTCTAGACTTTCCATTCAGCCGATATCCTCTCCTCTGAACGGAGAAAATGTATCTTGTGAATGGGCTGTCATTACATTATTAGTCGTGCTGCAGAGCTATCAGCTTTGTGTAAAATGTTTCAACATATTTTGTCGTGTTGGTTTTTTATGTTAATATCGTCTAATAAGTTTTGCATGACAATACTTTTTATAACACGGTAATGATATTTATGTGGGATGCCAGGTCTAATATCGCGTAATCTTCATTTTTGTAAAACTATACATTCCGACAACGCTGATGTTCCATGGTCAATGTAATACAGCAGTACTTTTAATGTATGGTATTGGGAACGCATACCGCTTCATTTCAGCGATGGTTGCAAAATGATTTTATTCTCATCCGTCCCTCTTTGTTCGATGTCAGACCGAATATAGCCATATCATGGCCTGTTTCATTTTCATGATGAAAATACACCTCACCACTTTTGGTATAATGTATTTTATTGATACAACTTTGTCTCATTATTACTTGTATGTTCGACGGGACTAATAGTTACTGATGTGAGGCTGTTATGACAAAAATAAACCATCCTACTCTGTTTACAAGATTTAGAGTGTCATGAGTACGCTCCTCATGTATAAACTGCGGAAACACATTTGGAAAAATTCTACCGTTTCCGATCATCATGAGTTAAAACCTACTCAAACATTTAATTTTGGATGTGCAACCTCAGCTGGTTGAGCTCGATATCTTTGCACTTGATATCTCAATAGAGCAATGAAGTAAATTGTCCCTCCTGTCGTGTGTATAAACAGTTTTCAAATACATTATTCTTTTTGTCTACCAGTCCGTACTGGACGGTGCGCGGAGATGTTGGATTCGTTTGGAAACGTAGTATCTACAGTGTAAAAATAAATCCTCTGTGTATGCTGATACAACAACTTCAAAGCTCTCGTTTCCATCAATGCTGCAGTAGACGACTGTAGTCTTTCTATGGAATATTGGTACGCGTGAAGTTCAAAGACGTTGCGTGACGACCATTTCACTTTTCAATCAAAATCATTACAGAAAAAAGGGTACTACATGTACATCCTTTCAAGAACACTAGCTTCTTCTTATCACGTATTACCTGCGCACAAACAACATATCTTTCCGTCGATGCTAACACCTGTTAAAATAGTTAAACTATGTTTCAAGCACTTTACTGTGATGTTTAATTTGTCTCATTATAAAGTGATAATAATATATGATAACTTCCTGTTGCTTTCCGAGTGTGTCATAGGAAAGAAGGATGCAATGATGCACATTCTGTTGTAGCTTTGACCTTTTAGTATCTGTAACGGCAATAACAATAACAATTAAAGCTGCAAGCAGCGTTGGCGTGGCCCAAGCGATTAACATGGTGTCCAATTCTTACACTGATTACATTATGTGCAAAATTTTAGCTTGAAAACAGTCAAGTTCTTGTAAAGAAGAATTTTGAACATCATCTCATATTTGTCTGTTTCATGCAAAATACGATATGGGGACAAAACTATGTGACCGATCCAATTGTCTTTCACAAACTTGAAAGAGCTCTCACTAAGAATGACAAAAGTGGAATTTCACTTCCATCAGTGTTTTGGTTCTGGAGAAGAAGATTTTTAGAGATAAATTGCGATTTTCGTGAAATCAAATATGGCGTCTTAAACTGAGCACGGTGACCTACCAAAAATTTGTTTCAAAAGTACACGACATATATCAATTAGATGCTACTCAAAATTGACAATACTGGAAGGTTAAAATATTCCATCAAATGAATGTATTCATCTCTGAAATTTAGGCCGTAATAATTGCAAATTTGGTTAAAAAATAAATAATTCCATTTAGTCATATATTTTTTCATTACTTATTGCTGTTCAAAGCTTTACTTTTGCATAATTTTATGACAAGACTGTGAAAATTAGAAAATCAAGCATGGTGACCCCATCTTTGTCTTTAATATTGATTATTCTCATATGCCAGAATTCAAAAATTTCCATGTGTTCTTCCTTGTGTTGCTTTCTGGCCTGATCTTGTTTAGGTAATGTTTCACTATCATGAGCGTCATTTGACACAATCTCTTCTTCAACTACCATGTATATCAGAGTCAGAGCTATCTCTGTCACTGCTCACGTATGCAGTAACAGTGACACTACAGTAGCAGGGCGGTATCTGATAGTGACAGTTGCCAATAGGCAGTAGCTGTATTAACTTTGATAATTTTGACAAAATTTTTATTCAGTTTATTATACAACTGTGTTTTTGTTCTACTCTCAACAGCATGTTGAACTGTCCAGTATTCAGCTTGCTAGCACAGCCTGTGTATGTGTACCATGCATCAGTGCTGACAACTGACTGTCAGTCTGGACTCTAATTAAACTATCACCTAATACATATTTATATATACAGGCTTTGTCGACAAACTGAACATTGTGTGTTTGAGCTGCTGTAGGGAGACCGCAAGAAACTGTAGTTGATATATTGGATAGAGATTGCAAAAATCATCAACGGTTGCAGCTTCTGCCCTGTTACTAGGCTCAAGTTTGATTTTTTACGACAATCACACATGTTTAGATTTTTTTCGAGATAAAAGTCATGGAATGTGACAAAATGGTTGTAGATTCTGTTAAATTATTACTAACATTACAACATTTGAATGACATAAAGAAGGTATTCATTTTTCATTAAGTTACCTACAAAAATTGGGAATCGGAAAATGTACAACAGAAAAGGACCACTAAATTTTCAAGCGCCCCCTACAGGTAGAGCACAATTTTCAAGCTCCATGAATTTAGCAAGTGATGCTCGGACAGCGCACAGCGTATCGATGACACTTGGGTCAGGGGTCATCACCAAAAACGTCAGTGCGTATTCACGGCCAGCTTGAATCATGCCACGGATCGCGGAAATCACGGATCATAAATCCAAATGTTCATGTCTATTACGTAAACAGAACCCTAAAATATAAAACACATAATGTTTTGATATGGAATAACATCTTTTTGTTTCACTGACGATCAAGTTAAATGCTCAAATATCGCGACAAGACTTGCGCATTTGCACGACATGAATGTGAAAGTACGTCGACTCGGCATATGAGCGAGCGCCTTTTCTGAAAACCTGTTTACGATATCACGTCACAGTACACTGAAAATTCTTGCGAATTCATCATTAAGGAGCCAATTCACACAAGTTTCTAACGTCAGTAGGGATATTTGCTTGTTGGCAGCAATACACCACCAACATTTAGCCGTTCAGGAGTGCCTTACTCGCTCTACGTTGTAAAAAAAGCCGTATGCTTTTGCCGTGACCTAACTTTCCAAATTCACGGTAGACTTTCCGCAATAGTCGTTGGAGATTTTGTTCAATATATCATGCATGGTGGAAACCGCAATTATCCATAATCACACAGGCACCTACAGCCAAACACGGATTTCCAAAGTTACTTGAACAGCCTCTTCGAAACAGTTCAGTGACTCCAACCTGTTTGGTGGGTCAATGATCACATCAGAATGATCGACACCCGTTGCATTGATACGTTGTCATCAAGAAGTTTTCTTATGATTTCGTGTTTCCTTGGCTGCCGCCTTCAGTAAAACTTGTTATGTTGTCGACAACTCTGGTGCGTTCTCGCACTGGTCTATCACCGGCTGTCAGGGGGAGGACACAGCGACATTGCACTTTTATATGATATCCGATAGTTGCGGCTAATAGACTATACAATATCGAAGTTAGATTGGCTCGGCTAGATCTATTAGGTGGTGAAATCTCCGATATAGGATATTTACCTGCGATTAGACAGAATCTAGTATCGCCTAGTGTCGAAGTCAGAGTCAGTCCTTGGGAGTCGGGTTTGACCAGAACAGTAAGGTGGTGAAATCTTCGATATATATCGGATATTTACCCGCGATTTGACAAAATGTAGTACCGGTATCGTCCAGTATCGAAGTTAGAGTAAGTCCTTGGAAGTCGGGTTTGACCGAACTGTAAGGTGGTGTTATCTCCGATATACGATATTACCCGAATTGACGGAATCTAGTATCGTCTAGTGTCGATATTAGAGTCCCCAAATCACCGATAAATATCTGGTAAATATCGGCGATTTCACAAACCTTGCGTGCCGAGGCACAGGGTAAGTCATTCAAGTGTCGTCTACTATCGATATAGAGTCCCCAGATTGCCTATAAACATCGAGTAAATATCGGCGATTTTACAGATCTGGCGTACCGAGGCACAGGGCAAGTCATTCTAGTATCGTCTAGTATCGATATTAGAGTCCCCAAATCGCCCGGTTTCACAGATCCGGCGTACCGAGGCACAGGGCAAGTCATTCTAGTATCGTCTCGATATTAGAGTCCCCAAATCGCTGATAAATATCGGGTAAATTTCAGCGATTTCACAGACCGGGCGTGCAATGGCAGAAAGCAATTACAGTGAAATACGATCAAGCTACAGAACTTCATAAAACAAGGTGTTGTGTAATTAATCGATGTGTATCAGTAATTTTTACGACATAAACAGCTGGGCTTGATGTCGTCTTGTTTACATATTTAATCAGCTACATGCTCTCAGTTACATAACGCACAAGGGCCACTCCATGCATGTCTGATAGATAATCATAAACAAATCACCACACCTTGCAATGTCATGTATCTTTCTTTTTTATTCGTGATGAATAAGTGAGCATGCATTGAGACACCTACATGTAAAATTACCCGAATAGCTTCATTTATGATCCTTGACACTCACATATCAGCTGTGCGTAGACCCCAGTAATTGTGCCCTGGTTGGACCTTGTCCCGCTCTTATTCAGTCAATCACACCAGTTGGCCACCCTTAAAGCTAGTGGCACACTCCTCTAAGTACTTCCGTGGCAGTATGCTTGACAACGTCACCTGGCGTACAAAAGCTGGTCGCCAAAGTTGCCTTACACAAGGGGCCGAGATTAGGGTTCGTGTGACTGCTAGCTGAATTTGACAGCGGGCATTGCAGTCTGTTGTGCCGTTTTGACTTTCAAGTGTACAATATAACATACATCACTGATCGATCTTCTGACTGACGAGGTTTTAAACTGCAGCCTTATGAACATCGAGGCGACTTAACCGAATGCCTTTCGCAAACTTGAAAGTGCTCGTACTAAGAAGGACATGAGTAAAATGTCAGTTGAATCTGTGTGTTGGTTTTTGAGAAGAAGATTTTTAATGATTAAATTGCGATTTTTGCTATATCCAATACGGCGAACAAACCTTCTGACTGACCCAAACGCCTTTCGGAAATTAAAAAGAACTACCAATAGGGATTATGAGTGTAAAAGTTTAGTTCAATCTGTGGAGGTATTTAATGGTATCAAAACAGGGTCCGTGCGACTGGTTGTGCGACTCGCACAAAGTCAAAAAACACCGGTCGTGCGATCGATCGCAATGGGGGTCGTGCGACTGGTCGTGCGACTGCAATGAACTGAATAAATGCATGCGCAACTTTACAATGTTTATAGACCAGCGAGCGTCAAGTAATAACTAGTCATTCATATAAGTGTTGAAGTGCGATCACCATATCTACCGCTACAAACGACGGTACAACTTTTTTGAACGTTACAATGCAAAGAAGAAACGGCAGCTGTGTTGAGAAAACGGAAAGCTGTGTCGAATGCAAAAGTGTTGCTCCGAGGAGCTGAGACCGATGAGACCGAACGTTGCTGTCCATGCAACGTCCATGCATTAATTTATCTCAATCAAAATAAGAACAAGTAGAATGTTTGAAATCTGCCGCAGCCACTATGTTACAAATACTAGAAAGAATAAAATGATCGAATAAAAATTATGAGGACCCTGAAAGCCGTACAAAGTTGATTCAGTGAACGATATTCAAGGGCTCGTTGAACAAAATGGCATACTTTATTGCGGTAGAATATCCATCATTGTTAACAAAATGTAAAGGTTACAAGCATTCATGACCCCCGATATTCTGATGCAATTGATCTTTTGAAATGATTATCAAACTTTGTGTACAGAGAAAATAAAAATCATACTGTAAGTATAAACGTAAAAGAGAACTTGTCATTTGCTGTTGTCTGATTTCTCAGAGTTTTAGTAGCTATTGAATCTTTTTTATCCTCAAAAAATCAATCATAGAGAACCAGACAAGTCTCCAAAAATACATTTTCCCATGATCTTACTTTATCTGGTGAACAAGCCACTCTAAAATTTCTTCAAAAAAGTTTCCTCTTTCTTCGAAAATTATCCGGCAAAAACTCCGCATACGACGCCATGCCGGATAAACAGTATCAGAGTTCACGTGCCCAGGTCGTGAACTGACTTGACTGAAGTCACAATTCTCAGTCGCGCTATAGTCGTACAATGGTACCAGAAGAAGTATCGCTCGCTTGAGTTGCATGTATTAATAATAAAAAGGATATCTGTGATATTTGAAATGCAATGACTAAAACACACGAAAAGGTTAACGAAAAAGACGGAAGTGATGTAATGGGTCACGATCTGCACGCAGGTCATTGTGTACTCGTTCCGCGCTCAGCAGTTTAACTGTGTATTGGTTCTGGAGGAGAATGTCTTTAACCCCTTGACTACCAAGGCCAATGTATTCCTATATACCAGGCCCCTTATGTAAATATTGATAAAATCTGGGGTTTGGTCATTGCATGAACACTGCTTAGAGTAAAAATTAAGTAAGTACCAATAAACCATATATTTTCTGAATCAGCATGAAATTTTCCACTTTGTCATACATAAATTTTGTATTTCCAGGTCACGTGACTGATCACATGACACGTCATGTGACCAGAGTTGGCAAAGAATATGAATATTTGAAGCATCAGGACGTGTTTTGAATCCATAAAATAATGCAAATTTGAATACAGTTGCAATTTTCATGGCATTGTCTTTACATATATGTAATAATAACTACCCTTTACTTTATTTATAGATGTACCTATTTAAGATTTTTCTCACAAAAGGCAGAGTAAATGAACCATAAACATCAGCATCTGACATGATTCTGTATTTGAAAATCAACACATTTTATATTTGTAAACACCTGCTTTAAGTCTTCCTTGCAGAAACATGCATCTAAAATGGTTATGATTTATCAAAAATATTTAAAAATACATTTTAGGGAACAACATATCACATGACCAAACACATGACCAGTCATGTGACCAGTCATATTGATAATATGGCTGCTATAAAATTTTACTGGCTTATATATAGTAAAACACTGTATTTCCTCTAGTTTCATTCACGAATATTGCTGTTAATAGAACATATTTACATATAAATCATTTGTTTTCAATAAATAAACATTTCATTTCATTAAAAAAAACCCATAAACATCTTCGCGATCGTCCGTACTTCTGAAAACTGTAAACAATCAGCGCGAGGCTTCAGTGATTAGCCTGACCTTTCAGGGTCGAGGTCATGGGTCACGACATTTGCTTCCGGATTTTGGCCATATTCGGACGTACGGTGGCGCAATCACATTCAGGCCAGATCGGAATACATCAATCTTAGTTGCGCTGCGTGCAGGCGCCGAAATTATGGGATTTTTAGCGACAAAAACGAAGCAAATACGCCTATTTAACTGTGCCGGATATTTCCGGCACTCAAGGTATATGGTAATTCAATATGGCGCCGGAAATATCCGGCGCCATAGGTAGTCAAGGGGTTAAAGATTAAATTACGAGTTTTGCAAAATCAAATAAGGCAGCCAAACCATGTGACCGATCCAAACGCCTTTCGCAAACTTGAAAGAGATCACACTTTAGATGATATACATAAAATTTCAATTGAATCTGTGTGTTTGTTCTGGAGTAGACAATTTTAAGAGTAAATCACGATTTTGCAAAATTCAATATGGCGGCAAAACCGGTGACCTATCCAAATGCCTTTCACAAATTGAAAGAGATAACACTATAGATGATGCATGTACAATTTCTGTCGATTCGGTATGTTGTTCTACAGAAGAAGATTTTTAAAGATGAAATTAAGATTTTTGCAAAATCCAATATGGCGGCCAAACCACGTGACCGATCAAAACACCTTTCGCAAACTTGAAAGAGATCACACTTTAGATGATATATATAAAATTTTAGTTCAATCGGTGAACCAGTTCTGGAGTAGAAGATTTTTAAAGATTAAATTGTGATTTCTCAAAATCAAATATGGCGGCCAAACCACGTGACCGATCAAAATGTTTTAGCAAACTTGAAAGAGATCACTGTAAGAATGACATGAGTAAAATTTCAGCTTAATCGGTGTTTTGGTTCTGGAAAAGAAGATTTTTAAAGATTAAATTACGATTTTTGGCAAAATCCAATATGGCGGCAAACCACGTGACCGATCCAAACACCTTTCGCAATCTTGAAAGAGATCACACTTAAGATGATATATGTGAAATTACGGTGAATCGGTTCTGGAGAAGAAGATTTTAAAAGATTAAATTGTGATTTCACAAAATCCAATATGGCGGCCAAACCACGTGACCGATCAAAATGTCTTTCGCAAAGTTGAAAGAGATCACTGTAAGGATGACATGTGTAAAATTTCAGCCTAATCGGTGTTTTGGTTCTGGAGAAGAAGATTTTTAAAGATTAAATGAGTATTTTAGAAAATCCAATATGGCGGCCAACGTCATGTGACCGCATGCGATTTTTTTTTGCAAATTCTAAAGACTTTAGGTAAAGCTTACTATACAACAAATTTCAAATCGACTTGACCCCTAGGTCTTCTGGAGAAGCCATCTTTAGGTTTTTGGAAAATCCAATATGGCCGCCAGGTCACGTGACCAATCAAAATTTCAAGGGTCAGGTGCACGAGTACTAATTGGCTCCTATGAGCCCTGCAAATTTGAGAAGTTTTCGTTCAGCCGTTCGAGAGATCTAGGTGAGCAAAGAAACGGCAGAAGAAGAAGAAGAGGAAGTCAGTAGAACTTGAGCAATAACAATAGGGTCCCAGCCGGTCGGCTTGGGCCCCTAATATATAACAATAGTAATAGTTTATTCAGTAATGTAGGCCACGGGCCTTATTTACAATACAGGAAAATAAACAGAGACAAACTTAGGCCTACACATAGAGTTGTTTGACAATAAAACAACATTGTAAGTATTACTGGAAAGGTATATTTACAGTAAATTTTCTCTTTCTTTTAAAACTGTACAAAATATACCTTGATATACTCAATATTGTACGATGTTGTGGAGAAATCATCAGATTTATAAATTTCCTGAGAGTTGGTATTTCATAATAATATGGTGAAAGAAAACGTTTTCTCAAATCAGTGTAAACAGGACACACCAAACAGAAGTGAAACTCATTTTAAACTTGATGCATATCACATAAAAGGCATAGTCTGTCTTCCCTTGTCATGTTCTCAAATCGACCACTTTCTATGTGGAGATAATGGTTTGAAACTTTGAGTTTACAAAGTGCCTCTAAATAGATCAATATTGTCATGAAATACTGGACACGAAATCGCCCTTGGAGCCCGTTGGTGCGGATGGGTCCCTACTTTGAATTTGCAGGTGGTTGAGAAAATAGGCAATATCCCTGATTTTCAGATGGGGTGTTCCCGTGTATGTCAGTCACCAAATTAGGGGCGGGGTTTTAGTCACATGTCCAGGGTAACCATAGGCAACCCATCCCCCGGCTGGGACACTCTAGAGGTAGCTATCCTGCAGTGAGCAGTGCATATCGGTGCTCTCCTGATCTAACCTCTTGGCTACCGCTATTTCGTTCTATTTTGCGTTAAATCATATTTCTTGCTACTCTTAGTAAGCCTCCGCGAGGCTGAGGTGCCAGATTTACAGGTATACCAAGTTAGTTTTCTCAGGTTCTCTTTGTTGTTGGTTTCGCCTGAGTCAAGGCGTGCGTTCAGTCGCCTCCTGACCCAGTTTTATATGTGCGTGTTCTGTCCACGCACAAGTCAAACACCACAGTTATGGACGTCATTCAGAAGCCCGTTCACGTTACCACACTACAGATTTCTGAGAGAATTGTCCTCACGTATTTTATCAGGTGTTGACTTTCATGGTATTTCTGGTAATTCAGAGGATTTCGTTACAACTGGTGGCAGCTTTTGCGGGATATAAAATTGGGTCATTGGCGTTGATTTCTACTCGTGTTCGTGTTCGAAAAATCGATAATACATTGTATATCGTGTTGGCTTCAAGTTTGCAACTTTTTATGATCGAACAATAGTTCTATTGTTGTACTTTTCATAGCTGTGTTGGCAGGTGTTCTTAGTCTTTTGCTGAGATGGAAAGTTTTGTGGACAGTGAGATTTCATTTCCTCGCGGTCAGCCCGCAGGTAAAATGGAATTACTGGCATCAAATGCGAATCAAACTCAGTCGACTAATATTCGTTCCGAACGAAAGACTGAGGGAGACAAAGATTTGCCGCCTCTTATGTCACCTGATGGAGTAGTCATCCAGCCTCGTGTACAGCACACAGAGCAGGCTATTCCATTCTCCCTTGGGGGTGATATGCATAGTGTTGACAGTGGTTTCAACACGGCGACTACTAATCGCAGCGGCAATTTCACGTCTACGGTTAAGAAAAGTGTTTCTCCGTGCGGTCAGGGTGAAGCAGGAGACGTGGGTGCTACTCCCGCTAAATCTAGCCTCGCTAGCCCTTATTACCGCCTTGGCGTGAGAGACGCAAGGAGAGAATATTTGCCTATCGGTAGAGGGAGAAGTTTATTGCGTAGCAACGAGAGTTACCAGACAAGGGGAGCGGACACGACTCCTATTGTTGCTACACGCGACAGTCCAGACATGTGCTCTCCTGGGCAAAGCTTTCCTACCGCTGGCAAAGACAGCGCCAAGGTAGATAACTTTACTGGCGAAACAGACTTTGCCAATTATCGGGTTCACTTTGATATTTGTGCGAAAGTCAATCATTGGAATTCAGAACAACGGTACAACATGTTGTTGACTAAACTGAGGGGCCGTGCTTTACAATTTGCTGCTCATTGTGGGCAAGACATAGATACCTATGACGGTTTATGTAAGTTGCTTCTAAAACGGTTCTCACCTAGTGGGTTTGCAGATGATTTCCGTCTGCAGGTCAAAACTATTGTGCGAAAGAAAGATCAGTCATTACAAGATTTGGCCCAGGAAATTAGAGAAATGATGATCAAAGCATATCCGAGTGCTACTGGTGAATGTCTGGAACGCCTCTGTATTGATAGCTTGATGATGGCTGTGAAAGATGTAGCTATTCAACATAAAATAAGTGAAGCGGGTAGAAAAAAAGATGCTACCCTAGAAAGTGTTGTTCATGAAGCGCAATGCGAGGAAAGTTTCCAGAAATTTTGTCAAGGTAAAGTCGGCTAACATTCGGGCCACAAGTGTCGGTGATGATGTTGAACGTAAAGTGCAAGCGAAAGTTACTGATGACGTGTTATTACAAATACTCGATCGTTTGGAACGGTTAGAAGCTGCACAGTCAGCAAAATCGGGAAACCGAAAGAAACTTGTATGCTGAATTTGTGGAGTTGAAGGACATCGAAAAGTTCAATGTCCTCAATACAAAGCCAGTCAGTCTGATGTGAAAGGACAGTCGTCAAACTACAAAGGGTTGGGAGAGCCGGCCGGCTTCCAACCCATAAAAAAAACAGTCACGCAGTAAAACTGTAGAGAGGGCCGGAATAGATTGAGCTAGTAATAAACCGACGAACAGTTCTAATACTGTCATAAAACCTCATATCACTGTACCTGCTGAAAGTAAAAGTAAGAAAGTCGGTAAAAGCCGACAGCCCAAGCAATACCATGCTACACCTCTTTCTCCGAAAACTTATACCATAAGCAAGAACTCTTCTTCTCCAATAGAAATTGTCACCGCTTACACCATGCATTTTTAGTCTGAATCTGGAGACAGTTCTCGGGTCAAAAGTAAAGAAGCTGTAGCCGCTCTGGGTCATTCACATATTGGTAATAATGAACAGTCTATAAGCATGTTACTGGTTGATGTCACATTTCAGGGAGTAACACAAAAGTGTCTTGTCGACACTGGTTCAACACACAGCGTAATATCTAAAGATTTTTTCGAATTATTCCAAAGAATGAACGCCCTCAGGTGACAGATTCTGGTACATGTTTAATACAGGTGGACGGGTCCGGGGTATCTCTATGGGGTGAAGCCTTAATCAAAGCAGAAATAGGGGGCAGGCAAGCTGTCGTAGCCATCTTAATAGCCGAATCTTTGAATGGATCTGCAGGCATTTTGGGTATGAATCTTTTAAGGGAATTTGATTGTTGTTTAGACCTCCAGAAAGGTACAGTGATGGTAGGAAACAAACAAGAGGAAACTGTTCACGAAGATACAAAACCTTTTTGTTGTCGGTTGCAGGCAAACTTGGCTGAATCTGTTCTGGCTGGGCATGAAGCCATTATCATGTCTCATATGAGTAGAACCCCTCGAGTTGCTGAAATTAGTTACAACTTGTGTGGGGGTCGACAGTTTTGTAAAATTGTGAAAAATTAGGTGGAACGTTAGGTTATGGTATCCAGAATAGCTTCTTAGGAATAACCTCTCGTGACACCAGTGCAGTTGAATAAAGTAGGACTAATGGGGGCAGGGTCCCTCAGTCAAGTGGGAAGTAAATTACATGCCGTGCGGGTTATAAATCTCAGTAACCAAGACATTGAGGTTAAAAAGGGACAGTGTTTGGGTTTGTTGAGAATGGACAAAACTGTTAATTTTGATATCGAGTCCTCCCAGGCTTTGGGTAAACATAGTGAGCACACAATACCTCCGTCAGTCAATAAAATAACTGCTGGCCAAAGTGGCATAATGCCTGACCATCTAAGGGATCTATATGAACGCAGTGTCCAACACTTAACTTCAGACAAACAAAGGCAGTCAGTATTTGATTTGTTGGTTAAGAACGCTGATGTCTTCAGCAAAGACCCGACAGATTTGGGGAAGACACACGTAGTGGAACATCATATCCCGACGACAACTGAGAAACCCATAAAATCGCTTCCATATCGTGCTCCATTTTGGAAGAAAGCAGAGATTGATAAGCAGATACAAACATTTGTTGACAAGGGGCTGTTGGTAGAAAGTGATTCCCCGTGGAGTAGCCCTTGTCTACTTGTGGCTAAGAAAGATTCCTCATTTCGTCTGGTTTGTGATTTCCGTCGTCTGAATGCAGTAACCCTTGTAAACGCTTACCCTTTGCCCCGTATACAAGACAATTTGGAAAGTCTGGGTGGAGCACGCTTTTTCAGTTGCCTTGACCTTTGTAGCGGCTTTTATCAGGTTGCTCTGGATGAGGCAAGCAGAAAGAAATCGGCAATCGTGACGCCATCTGGTAGACTTTTGGAATGGACAGTTATGCCCATGGGTTTATCAGGGGCACCAGGCACATTTCAAAAATTAATGGAGAAGGTATTTTACGGTTTGCAATGGGAAATTTGTTTATTGTATCTGGATGACTTGATTGTTTTTGCTAGTTCATTTGAGGAAGAGCTAAAGCGGCTGCAGTTGGTGTTTGATAAACTGAAGGGAGCTGGGTTGAAATTGAAAGCAAAGAAATGTGTGCTTTTTGCCGAGCAGGTCGAGTTTTTGGGCCACAGAGTTTCAAAAGAGGGCGTTTCTACTGACCCCAAGAAAATTGCATCTATTTGCAACTGGCCGGTGCCAACCACCGTATCAGAGGTGCGCAGTTTTTACGGATTGGCATCTTACTACAGACGGTTCATAAAAGACTTTGCTTCTATAGCAAAACCACTAAATGAGCTGACCAAGAAAAATGCTCATTTTATCTGGTCATCTGAATGCCAAGACGCTTTTGATCGACTCAAGCAATTATTAACAACCTCGCCAGTATTGGCCTTCCCGTCTGCAGAAGGAGATTTCATCCTAGATACGGATGCTAGCAAAGTCGGTATAGGTGCTGTACTGAGTCAAATACAAGAGGGCGTAGAAAAACCCATCTGTTATGCGAGCAAGGTCCTAGGTAAAACTGAAAGAACTTATTGCATAACATGAAAAGAATTGTTGGCAGTTGTGGAATACGTGAAATATTTTAGACACTACTTGCTTGGTAGAGAGTTTACAATTCGGACAGATCATGCCTCGTTGGTCTGGTTATTGCGGTTTAAGAACCCTGAGGGGCAATTAGCCCGCTGGATAGAACTTTTAGGTCAGTACAAATTTAAGATAGAACATAGGCCTGGTAAGAAGCATCTGAATGCAGATGCTCTGAGTCGTGTACCAGTCGAGTACTGTAAGCAATGTGGTAGAGAGCATCACAAAGACACACACATTAACGCAAGGGTAACTAATCGGTCAGAGTTTGAGTCATGTGAAACAGCACAGCAAGACTCTTCTACGGCCAAGATTGCTGAGTACAGTCATAAGTCTTCCGAGGTGGAGAAAACTCCCAATCACTCGATTGATGGGTGGCCTAGGATGGAGGGACGCCTCCATCCACATAGGTGTGATGTACATAAGGTAACCACGAAGCCCCTTGTTGCTCAGCCTGAGCAACAGGAGGCAGAACTTAGCTTAGATAGTGAAAGAAACATTGAGCATGAGGTTTTGTGGTCAATGGCCGAGTTAAGGGAGCAACAATTGGGAGACTCGAATATAGGTTTGATAATGAGGATGGTGGAAAGTGGTGAAACTCGACCAGCGTGGGAGGACATTTCCCATAGATCACCAGCCCTTAAAACCTATTGGTCCCAATACTCCCAACTCAGGGTACATAATGGAATACTATATAAGCTTTGGGAAGCAGCTGACGGAAGATTGGTAAGGTGGCAGATCATCTTGCCAAAGGTCTTCATACCCCTTGTGTTAGAGACATTTCATGGAGCATTTTAACCACAACGCTTGTACGCTATATTAGAGCTTATATGGACCCCTTGCAACACCAAACTGACTGGGACGAGAACATCAGTTTAGCCACCTTTGCATACCGCAGTAGTGTACACCCATCTACAGGAGAAACTCCTAACATGATGATGTTGGGGAGAGAGTTGCACTACCCATTGGATATGGCATTGGTACCTGTAGATGTACCTGAAGGGGAGGTTAGCTCTGAGTATGTGGCCAATTTAAGGGATAAATTAGAACAAGCACATACACATGCAAGAGAGCAATTGAAAATCACTGCTCGCCGACAGAAACGTCTGTACGATCGTTTTGCGACTTCTTATAACTATAAGGTGGGAGAATTCGTTTGGTTAAAAGATGAGCGAAGGAGGAAAGGCTATGCTCCCAAATTACAGTTGGCCTATGAGGGGCCATATCTGGTCATTGGTAAAGTGTCTGACCTTGTGTACCGGATACAACTCAGCCCAAGGAGCAAAGCTAAGATAGTACATCATGAAAAATTGAAACGGTATCAGGGGAAAGCTCTGGATCCTTGGTTGGACAGAGTGAAATCTATACCCGTGGACGAGCGTATACAGGTTGGCAAACCTAAAAATGCTGCTCATGCTAAAGCAGGAGAAGATAGTGAAAGTCAGGTTTTCAAACCCTTGATTGAGGATAAATGTGATGATGTCTTGGATTACGTAAATGATCAGTCAATTGACGGCAACCTTGGGTCAGATATTCCTACTGATACTGGTAAATTAGAGGGGAACGACCTGAAAAATGACCATAATGAAAATAAGAGTACAAATGATATAGATAAAGGAAAAAGTTCTAATAATCTGCAAGGTGATAAGGAAGTTGATCAAAAATGTGATAATGAAATGCCCATGGAAAATCCCCATAACCTAAATGACTACAAATCTGAGGAGCTAAACAGTAGCAATAGGTATCCAAGAAGAAACAGAAAAGCAGTCGATCACTATGGTTTTAGTAGACTGTCAAGGGCCGTAAAACAAGCATGGAGAGGGTTGACAAACGAGAGCTCCATTGGTGGTGTACAAGTTATATAGTCACACATGTATAATCTACGGTACGTAGAGAGGGAGATTGGTAATATCCCTAGTGTAGGTGAGTGAGACGAAGTGCAACAGTCACATAGGAGTTACATTTGGTGAGCAGTATAGTTCACAGTTCCACACATAGTCACATGATTCCAGGAGTAGTGGTATGGGATCATCGTGACTAGCTGATGAGAAATCATCGTTTATCATTTTTCTTCCCGACAATCGACAAATATTGACTGAAAGTGAACATAATGAAAACAAAAAAAAAATTAAAACTTAAAAAAGATTAAAAAAAAATAATGGGGACAGATTACATTAGAAAATTAATTGTTTTGAGCTGTGGATGTTTGCAGTGGGCTAAGGTTTTAGTGATTGTTGTCGGGTAGTATACGGCATAGGGAAAGGCTATGTCTAGTGGACCCAGACGCAAGTCAAAAATGTTGCCGGATAACGCCCAGCAAATGCTTAATTTACTTTCTCCTTGAATGCTTAGGGTGGCAAGTAATCATTGATTAAAAGACATGCCAAGACCCGTGATAACTCTTATTTCAGTTCAAGGGAGTTCTTCCTGTGTTTGCATTTCGATTGTGATATGGCTGGGAGTTTTTTTAATGACATTGTCGACTGACTGGACTACGAGCTTTCTACTTTCAGAGGTATGTGGTATCCACAGTTATGTTTTGTAACGTTATTGACAAGACATATTCTTCAGATTTAATTTTTGACACGACAGGAGGGTTGAATACCCTTGATAGCCTTGAGGTTGAATCAGTAAGGAAAATGACAAGAACTTCTTTAACAACCATTGTGCATGAGGACATGCACAGGTCTAGGTGGGGGGAGTTGTCATGAAATACTGGACACAAAATCGCCCTTGGAGCCCGTTGGTGCGGATGGGTCCCTACTTGAATTTGCAGGTGGTTGAGAAAATAGGCAATATCCCTGATTTTCAGATGGGGCGTTCCCGTGTATGTCAGTCACCAAATTAGGGGCGGGGTCTTAGTCACATGTCCAGGGTAACCATAGGCAACCCATCCCCGGCTGGGACACTCTAGCAGTAGCTATCCTGCAGTGAGCAGTGCATATCTGTGCTCTCCTGATCTAACCTCTTGGCTACCGCTATTTCCTTCTATTTTGCGTTAAATCATACTTCTTGCTACTCTTAGTAAGCCTCCGTGAGGCTGAGGTGCCAGATTTACAGGTATACCAAGTTAGTTTTCTCAGGTTCTCTTTGTTGTTGGTTTTGCCTGAGTCAAGGCGTGCGTTCAGTCGCCTCTCTAGACCCAGTTTTATATGTGCGTGTTCTGTCCACGCACAAGTCGAACACCTCAGTGACGGACGTCATTCAGAAGCCCGTTCACGTTACCACACTACAGATTTCTGAGAGAATTGTCCTCACGTATTTTATCAGGTGTTGACTTTCATGGTATTTCTGGTAATTCAGAGGATTTCGTTACAATATTTACAACACACAAATATTTCTCGAAATGTCATCAACGAAAAGCTTAAGCATACGAGGAAAAAGTTCAGAGCCTTGCTGGACTCCAAATATATAGTTAACACTATCTCGTGCACACCAGATACTATTATGTGCGCACCAGATACTATCTCGTGCACACCAGATAGTATCTGGTGCGCACCAGATGGTATCAGGTGCGCATCAGATAGTATCTCGTGCGCACAAGATACTTTCTGGTGCGCACCTGATACTATCTGGTGCGCACCAGATAGCACGAGATACTTTCTCACGCGCAACTAATAGTAAGACTTACGAAAATGTTAGTATACCTAGTGCCCCAGATAAGACATGACGGGACGCTTGCATCTAAAAAACAGTGCACTTTTTGGGGCTCTTTCTGCACTGATAATATGCAATCTAAAGTAGTTATATCAGATATAATCAGACATTACATAACGCTTAGTCAACAACTTCAGATACCAATAGCTTGATCGGTACTACTTTATGCCAATATATTGTACAGTGAAGCGGCACAAACTCAGTCTCGTGTAAACCTTGACAACAGTATTATCATTTCAGGACATCGGAATTTGTTCCTACTTTTATTAATTTGAACTAACATATGGCTTGTAGTATATTTATAGGTCTTATTCTGTGAAAATTAGGGTACAATGTTCAAGGAAGTTCAAGGCGAATGATTATCTGTATGAGTGAAGTGTGTAAGGCAGAGATGTCTTCCCTGTACACCCACTTAATCGCTATCTCTAATCACATATTGTAAACAGCTTACAAGATGGCAAATAACTTTAATTAGGAGCTCCATAACCCTTGAAACCCCTATTTCAAGGGGTGAATGTGCATTGAAAATGCATTGTTTTTTAGATGGAAACGTCCCCTTATGATATTTTCTCTTGAGCACAGGATATTACCATATTATTCGGTACTGTAGGCCACGGGCGTTTTTTTACAATACAGAAAAATAAACATAGACAAACTTTGGGCTTACACATAGACTTGTTTGACAATAAAACAACATTGTAAGTATTTGTTGAAAGGTATATTTACAGTAAACATTCTCCATGTACAAACTGATGAGGAAAATTCATCAGATTTATAAATTTCCTGAGAGTTGGTATTTCATAATAATATGGTGAAAGAAAACGTTTTCTCAAATCAGTGAAAACAGGACACACCAAACAGAAGTGAAACTGACTTTCAACTTTATGCATATCATATAACAGGCATAGTCTGTCTTCCCTTGGCATGTTCTTAAATCGACCACCTTCTATGCGGAGATAATGGTTTAAAACTCTGAGTTTACAAAGTGCTCTTCTAAATATATATTAACAACACATAAATATATCTCGACAACAACGTTATTTTTATACAGTCGATAAGTATACAGCCTGGAGACAGTATCAAGATTCATTTTCCATCGCTAGGAACCAATATCAGAGGATCTTTGTTTGAAAACAGAAGAAAAGTGACCTCATTACCTACGGTTTGCATTACCCAAACAATACTAAACAGAAACGAAATAAAAGGTCTCTAACGTTTTTAGCCCAGCAACAGTACCCCTTTTCTGCCAAATCAAATGGATAATTATAACATTGTTTAATATTATGTAGCATTGTAACTACGTAACAATTTAAGCCAGTATTTAATAATACGAGGCAATCTCACCAATTTTAATGGCAATCGACCAAGTTCTCCCCAAACTGCTGAGTTACATGTTCTTGTACTAACTTTAAGCTCGTACTTACAAAATTAGTCATGAACCTTTTCAATATAAAAGCCCCACACTTCACATCAATACATGAGAATTAGTATTACTTTAAAGTCAAATATTCTTAAAGTTATATTAATATCAAAATAATTGTATATATGGAACTTTTATTTAATATTATACACTGCTTTTTTAATAATAGTAATAATAATTTATTTTTTAAAGCGATTCCATTAATAAAATATCAAACCGCTTTACAATAAATCTGCTTTACAATAAAATACAAGATGAAAATACAATTATAATAATAATAAAAGTACCACAATATGCTCTGGTTAAAATACAACAAGTACATTAATATAAAAAATACAAACTCTACAATGCAACATGATACGAACATCAAAACGATGACTTAATCATAATACTTTCTGAAGAGATATGTTTTCAGAGATGTTTTAAAAGAGGCTACAGATGGTGACAATCTAATTTCTTTTGGTAAGGCATTCCATAAAGTGGGAGCAGCATTAGAAAAAGAACGATAACCAAAATGTTTCTGTTCCCAGTTCACCGGCTCCAAAATTGGTGTGAACGCTGAGCGTGTAAACCGTTTAGGAACGTGAACTGTGATAAGATCAGAAAGATAAGCAGGTGCTTGATCGTGCAAAATTTTATACACAAAAAGAAGAATTTTGAAATTAATTCTAGCATGGATAGGCAACCAGTGAAGCTCACGTCTCACTGGTGTGATGTGTTCATGCATTTTTTGTGCGTGTAACTAGACAGGCGGCAGAATTTTGAAGTAACTGAAGTTTACGGAGGTATTTGTCTTCGATACCGAACAGCAAGCTGTTGCAGTAACCAAGTACCATTTTTCAGAATTTTCAACCTCCCTCCATTTCTAAAAACCATAATTTTTGTCTTGCTTGAATTAATTTTTAACTTCAATTTCTTACAGTAATTGCTAAGTTTATCTAGTTGTCGTTTCAACCCAATTACCTTACGGGAAAAATAATTAAATATTCAGCAAATGATTAATACAATAGCTTTAATATTTCAACATACACTTCACTGTATAGAGACCACTATTCAGGGTTACTCCAATGTCATCAACAAAAAGATTAAACAAAAGAGGAGAAAGTACAGAGCCTTGCTTGACTCCAAATGTATAGTTAATACTATCTTGTGCACCCTAGATACTTCCAGGTGCGCACGAGATACTATCTGGTGCGCACCTGATACTTTCTGGTGCGCACGAGATACTATCACGTGCGCACGAGATACTACCTGGTGTGCACGAGATACTATCTCGTGCGCACGTGATAGTATCTGGTACGCGCGTGATAATATCTCGTGCACACCAGATACTATCACGTGCGCACGTGATCGTATCTGGTGCGCACCAGATACTTTCTGGTGCGCACCAAATAGTATCTCATACGTGTCAGTCTGTATCGGCCACCATTGTGGTTCCTACATCAGTACGGAAACTGTCACTGTAGCTTTCACAACTCTTTCCTTTCCATGTAATATCTGAATTTGATTGACAGACATGCTTTTTAACTAATCTTAAAATTGCCTTGTGAACTTTGAGATCATGTTGCTGGGCAATTTTGATGAAACCAGTGAGAAAACATTTATTAGAGCCAGAACACTATGCCTTTGAGGTAGTCAAGTCTACTGATGATTGCTCAGACTGACATTTCTTATCAACAGATTCAAAAGCTCATAAAACACTTATTGAAATTTGCACATCTTCCTACGGTATAATATTGGTCGAAAGGTACGTTTTTCTGGATAAAATGTGACATCGGTAATTTCTCAGTGTCAAACATTCGATATGAATAACATATATTGCCATAAAGGATGGAGGAAGTATACTTTCATTTAAAAATCCGACATCGGCAATGTGTCGTTTAATGGGGATTGTTCATACAATGTCAACTGAGTCAGAAAGGATAGTTTCAACATGAAATAAAACATGCATCACATCGATAAATATTTCAGAAACCAGACGTAAATTGAATAGCTTTGTTTTGAATTAAATACATGGATAAAAATACTCTAAAACCAAATTTTCTTTAAAAAATGATTGAGGAGATGATATTCCTTCAGTACAATCATTCTTGAGCACTAAGGGTGATTGCTACTCATTGAACAAATTGCAAAAGGAGAACAAGAAGAGGTTTATACCTGTATACTTTTAGAACCAGTCTATACCTATTTTTTCATATCAATACACCAAGACAATCTCCAATAAAATATTCAATTACAATAAGGCATTGCGGCACTTAAAAATTGATGAATTCCTTCAAACACCAGCATTCTGTGACTGCTCTACATCTCCCTTCAAATACACTCCAGTTGGCCATGTCATCACTGGTGATCTGAACTCGGTTGAACATCATCACCTTCGTAAGATATTATCTTGTGGACCCAATTTCGGAGAACCTCGCAGGATCAACTGGAACCATAATTTTAAGCTCGTTATGGACTCTGTTGAAGAATATGCCAGGAAATGGGCTAAAAGGGAGGATGTAGAGTTGGACACACTGTCAGAATGGGTCAAATCTGTGAGGAAAATAGTTCGTGGCCGTATTGGTCGACTAAGATCACATGTTTGCAGAAGATCCTATTCTGTATTTAAAGATCCGGATGCTGTTGAGTGTTTGAATGATATCCATGACAAATATGTTGTCGTTCCTGCTGATAAAGCTGCCAATAACATTGTGTTTGTCTGTAAGAAGTATTATTTTGAATGTCTTATAGACGAACTTGGTGTAACTAAGACCTCCACCAACTCCACTTACAGACAATCAATGTTCAGCAAATCTGAAATTTTGGCAAACCATAAGTCATTCATGGATAATTTTAATGTTGCAATAAAGGATGACCATAATAAGTTGCCTAGCTTATACTGGATACCAAAGCTCCACAAAACACCTTACAAAGCTAGATTTATCGCAGGATCTTCAAAATGTTCAACTACAGAGTTATCGAAGATACTGACTTCTGTTCTTTGTACTGTTAAAGGGGACTTCAAGCATACTGTGATGTTGTCTTTTCTCGAAGTGGTATAAATCAAATGTGGATATTAAAAAATTCGAAGGAACTCTTGGAAAATTTGAAATCAAGATCTGTTTCAAAAATAACATCTATTAAAACTTTCGATTTTTCCACATTGTATACCACAATACCACATAATAAATTGAAAGAACACTTGAAAAACATCATCAACCAAGCATTTTTCTACAAAAACGGTTCACGCCGTTACAAATATGTGGTATTAGGGTATAATTCTACATATTTTGTTAAAAATACAACTAACGCTAAAGTGTTTTATACCGAGAAAGACATTATCAGTATGCTCGATTTCCTCATCGACAACATATTTGTAGAATTTGGAGGACACATTTTCCAACAGTGTATAGGAATTCCCATGGGCACTAACTGTGCTCCCTTGCTTGCAGACTTATTTCTGTTCTCATATGAGGCAGAATTTATCCAGAACTTAATTAAACAGAAAAAAAAGTCTCTGTCGCTCGAACTTTCAATCTAACATATAGATACATAGACGATGTTATTTCAATGAATAACTCTGAATTCAGTAAATATCTCGCTATGATTTATCCTCCAGAATTGGAGATTAAAGAAACTACAGAAACGGCCTTTTCTGCTTCATATCTGGACATTTTACTTGAATTTGACTCTAATGGTCACCTTTCTACTAGGCCATATGACAAGAGAGATGATTTCAACTTTAGTATCATCAATTTTCCACACCTAATAAGTAATATTCCACTCTCACCAGCTTATGGGGTATACATTTCCCAGCTTATTCGATATGCTAGAGCATGCAGTTCATATGGTGATTTTGTAGAGAGACATGGCCATCTCTCTTACAAACTATTAAATCAAGGTTACACCAGAGCAAGACTTGTCTCTACATTCAAACGCTTTTTTGGCAGGTATCGCAAGCTGGTAGACAAATACAATATCTCTCTTCGACAAATGATCACTGATGGCATAGGTGACATTGGGCCTTAGTTAGTGACCACTACCTATCTGACTTATAGATTGATATATGGCGGGTGCCACATGTGGGGCAGGATGCGCTTACTATTTTCGAAACACCTGACATCACTTCTTGGTCTTCTGGCCAGAGGTCCATATATCTTTCTTTCATGAATATGACTTTGTTTGTGTATCGTCTATTTACTGTCTGTTCTGTGCTGTTTTGTGTCTATGTTTACAACTATTGTCTTGCGAATTCTGACCTACTGTCATTGGATTATGGATTGGTATGATTGCGATTATTTTAACCTTCGAATCGGCAAAGTGCGACTAGGTAAATAAATTGAACTGTCAATGAGATGCAAGCTTGATGAGATGCAATTATCAACGTCCGATATGCTCTGGCAAAAATAAACTAATACAAACTCTACAGTTCCCATTGTTTACCGTCTTTACTTTCTTTACTTTGTTTAGCATATAGGCAGAGCAAACCGTTCAGTGAGATGATAAACAAGTGGTAGAACAAAGTTCAATATTTGCTTCAAAATTTGCTACCAATGCTTAAGAAACATAGAACAAAACCAATCTCGTGCGCACGAGATTATAATTTTTTTTTCTTTCACAAAAATGTCCCTTATGGGCTTTCATATTTCATAACACACCATTAATAAAATATATCCTTTATATAGCCAGTAAGTATTATTATCCACCATGTCACTGATACAAAATATCGTTACTATCACGCCTAAAAATAGAAAAAGAGAGAAAACTGTCGTGCATATAAACGAGGACATACGCAAAGAATGCTGGGATTGAAGTTGGAAAAGCGCCCTCTGTGTCAATAACTAGATGCAAAAATTGCCAGTTTTTAGACGGAATGCTAGTTTTCAGCTTGCAAGTCGAGGTTGCAGGGCAGTGCAGTTACTATTGCAACGATGATGGCACAATGTATCCCTTGATAAACACAATTGTAGTTATCATGTTAAAAATTGCCAATCTTTGTCCAAGAGTTTTACACACTGAACAGAAATCTGTACCTGTAGTATCTGACATCGTTTACGTGAACAGTTTTCATCAGAGGGTAAACTGGGCATAGTTGTCTTCAAACGTATACAGCAAGAAACAATTAATTCAATTTTATCCTTTACTATTACTAATCATGAATCAATACAAATAAATTCTAATATAAACCCCTGGCCCTATATAATATTACCATTGCTAGAAGAACAAACTGTCATTAATGTTTGAATAAACTGGTAATACATACACTTTGTCAACGCAAAAAATGCTTCTGTCAATTAAACGTCTGTAGAATGCCAATGTTTACATGATATCGAGAAACGACCTTGAAATGCAAAAGATAGCAATAACGCTCCTAGAACGTCTCTTTCGAAAAGCTTTATTGAAGAAGTTATACATCTGAACCAACCACATTGATATTATGTAGATAAAGAAACATTATGTAAGTTGTCATTGTCGATAATGTTTCGCGTGTGTGATGAGTATATCATACAATTAGAGAATGTTTTAATTTTCATAATCAATATTTAATGGTTACTAAATAATAATGGCTCTTTTCGACGCAAAAGGTTTTCTTTTTACTATCCTGGTCGTCAGGCACTTAACAATTGCATATAGTGCCATAGCAACGGATCTGCTCAGACGATATTGTTTATTTAAACGCAATAAAGAAATAAAGTGCATTAATCGACTAACTTGATTGTCCAGGAGAGAAAGACATTTAGCAGCTGCAATTCACTATTTCTCAGTTTCGAAGAAAGATTAATTTCTGCAGATGAACGAGCTCTGAATATGGCCTTGCATCATAGAGTAGTTTGTGCCAGGGTAATTGCGAACTTGTTTATAGTTACCGTGAGTTTGGTAACACATGGTGCAACTGCCGCGAAAGGTAGGTAATGTGTTTTATATCATGCAGCGATGTTTCGTCCTTTTGTAACGCGATAGTCAATGTGACATATCCATTTGCACCTATTCGCTACCACTTCATTTTGTGTCACAATCATCTAATTCAAGAAGCGAGGTGGGAAGTTGTATGCAATGAGAACAAGTGTAGCGAAGTGTAGCGAAGCTAAATTAACACTACACTTGAAAGCGTAATGTGTTAGGAGTGTTGGTTTATATTTATAAAGCATTCTGTAAAATTTGTACATCGAGTTTCTTTGATGTATTGTCAAAATAAAGCCAAGAATGGCGTACTTGATTGCTTGTCATGGAAGGATATGCCTGTGTAAAGCGGCCCTATTGTTTGGAGGGCGCTGTTCATATAGCGACCTACGACAGCGTTTCGTGTCTGATAAATCCCTAGTTTTTATCGTTGTTTTCCTGTTTTGATGTGTGTACTGTTTGAAATCGTCTATAGCAATGTATGCAGATGTCGCTGGTCGTTTCCTGCTTCTGTTTTTACTGGCATTAGAGAGTTTCAGCTATTTTGCAGCTGGCCTGCACTATCACAGTGGACAACAGTATCAACAAGATGGCCGTCTGCGGTATAGCCGTGAGTTTCTCTTCAGTCTTCAAACTAACTCTGTTCAGACCCAAGTGACTTTGTCCCCCGACAATGTGGTCTCACAACTCTTCCAAAGTCGTGCATCTCAGGGTAGAAACAGTAATTTCAAACCAAAGAAACGAGGTAAGAGAGGAGGAGTACGTCTGCGGTTGAAGAAAACAGCGAATAAAGCGCATGCCGCTGCCAACCATTGTTCTGTCGAACGTACGATCTCTGAAAGGAAAGGTCGACGAACTCCAAGCGAACGTCCGTTTCCAGCATGAGTAAAGAAATGCTGGTATACTTGCCTTTACAGAAATGTGGCTGGACGACACTATTCCTGATTCAGAGCTATTTCTTGACGGGTTTGACTATCCAGTCCGCCTTGACCGTAACAAAGAAACAACAGGTAAAGTCCTAGGAGGAGGAGTGTGTTTATATGTGAACCAGCGCTGGTGCAAGACTGTTGTTATCAGGGAAAAAGTATGTACCTATGACATCGAGCTCTTGACAGTCTCCCTCCGTCCTTTCTACTTACCTCGTGAATTTCAACAACTGTTTGTTACTGTAGTTTATATCCACCCAAAAGCCAATGTAAACAAGGCTGCTGATACAATATTTAACGTTATCCAGAAACTGCAGACAATTTCACCTGATGCGCCAAATTTCATCCTTGGCGACTTTAACCAATGTTCTCTCAAAAAGACCTTACATACTTTTCATCAGTATGTTACCTGTTCAACACGCCACAATAAGATCTTAGATCTGTGCTACGGATCGATCCCAGGAGCTTACAAATCTTATAGAAAGCCACCTCTCGGTTCTGCTGACCACAATACAGTGTACTTAGTACCAGTCTACAAATCTGTGCTCAAGAGAGAAAAGTTGCAGACACGACAAGTTCGCGTATGGTCTGAGGACAGCATACAATCTCTACAGAGCTGTTTTGAATGCACAGACTGGACATGTTTAAGGATACTTGCCGCGACATAAATGAACTTACTGATGTTGTTAGTAGTTACATCTCCTTTTGTGAGAGTAACGTAGTACCACAGAAAGTTTGTAAAATTTACCCAAATAATAAACCATGGGTCACTAAATCTCTTAAAAGTGTTATTAAATAAGAAGAAAAAATTGTTTAAAGAGGGTAATCTAAGTGAGTATAGGGATGTTCAGAGGGATTTGAAAACAGAAATCAGGAAAGCCAAGGGTAATTATAAAGACAAAATTGAGAATAAATTAAGCTTAGGGTCTTTGAAATCAGCCTGGGATGGGATAAAAACTATGGCAGGTCTAAAATCTAAGGGGAACAGAGATAATATTAAGTGGGAAAATAAATCTGATAAAGAGTTTGCAGATGCACTAAATAAGTTTTACTTAAGATTTGATGTCCATGATTTTGATCGGGAACAGAGAAGAATTAGGGAAACTGTTGTTACAAATGAGCAGGTTTTAATTACATTAGATGATGTGCGCAAGTCCCTGAAAAATACAAAAACTAGAAAAAGCCCTGGCCCAGACAACATTAGCGGTTATATCCTTAAATCATGTGCCAATCAGTTATGTGACATTTTTCATTTTATTTTCCAACGGTCCCTTGATCTCCAGAAAATACCTAACTTGTGGAAACAAGCTACTGTAGTACCTATTGCAAAGAAAGCATCGCCTAAGGTTCTAAATGATTTTAGACCCGTGGCCCTTACATCACTCGTAATGAAATCCTTTGAAAAAATCATCAAACGGTATATTTTCGATAAAACCGAGAATATGTTAGATCCTTTGCAGTTTGCTTACAGAGCAGGTAGAGGAGTGGAAGATGCCTTATTGACCCTCCTTAACTGAATTTATAATCACATTGAAGGAAATAAAACACATGCCCGGGTTCTATTTGTTTTTTTCATCTGCATTTAATACTATTCAGCCGCACATCTTAACTGGTAAATTATTGTCTCATTTTAACATTCATCCTAAGATTGTCGGTTGGGTTTTGGATTTCTTAACTGGGAGATCACAACATGTTCGAGTGAACGGCACTTTTTCTGATGTATGTATCTCATCTACTGGCTCACCGCAAGGTTGTGTACTGTCACCACTTCTGTATATTCTATATACCGATGATTGCAGAAGTCACCATGATGATAGATTTATAATTAAGTTCGCAGATGACTCTGCCATAATCAGTCTACTCCAAAATCATGAAAGAAATCATGGGCCAGTGGTTGATGACTTTGTAGAGTGGTGTAAAAGTTCTTTTCTCGAACTTAACATTGATAAGACCAAAGATTTGTGTATAGATTTCAGGAAAGACGCACCATTAGCTGATGTAACAATTATTAATGGTAAAGAAGTGGAAATTGTTGAGAAATACAACTATCTGGGTTCTATTTTGGATAATAAGCTGCGATGGGAGGATAACATTAATATGATTTTATGTAAATGCCAGCAGCGTCTGTTCTTCTTGAGGAAATTGAATTTCTTCAAAGTTGACAGAAGAATGCTTGTGCTTTTTTACAGATCATGTATTGAAAGTGTCTTAAGTTTTTCACTCATTTGCTGGTTTGGAAACTTCACTGTACAGTGCAAGAACAAACTTGGTAGAATAGTAAACATCTGTAGTAAAATAATTGGAGTGCAACAAACTAATCTCAGTACATTGTATAAAAAACAAGTTTTACACAAAGCCAATTCTATAGTCAGGAATAATCACCACCCACTTTACAAGGAATTCAATATTTTACCATCTCGCCGGCGTTATAGGGTTCCAATAACTAGAACAAATAGATCAAAACATTCATTCATTCCCACTGCAATTTCTGTACTGAATCAAAACAGAAACGACTAGTCATCTCTGCTTTTATATAATGTGTTTTAACGTCACTGACCTTTTTAAAATATTTTATACATGTCTTATCTGTGTAACTTTTTGACTTGTCCGCTGTCGTACAAAGAATTGCCCATGTTTTGGGATAATAAAGAGCTATTGTATTGTATTGTATTGTCACAAACGCCCGGTCACCCCAGGCCTGGGTCACCCCGGTGACCGGAGGCTGTACGAGAAATCCCCATGTCACTTCAATGCGCGGTCACGCGATCGCGTATGAGTTGTGTTTGTTACATCGTACTGCAGCCAAGTCTCACCATTGTAGGGGAGCAGCTGATGATCACGTATTTTCCGTCGACTGGCGAAGTCCTCTCTTCCACGTAAGTATCTACCTCCATGGTATCAGTATGCTGCCTATGGCGCGTAATCCATGCCAAAATTAATACCTTACATTTTGAGCCAAACTTCATTCAACTCTCGCTCAGTGCGACCCAACTGTGGCCACCTTCATTCAACTCTCGCTCAGTGCGACCCAACTGTGGCCACCTTCATTCAACTCTCGCTCAGTGCGACCCAACTGTGGCCACCTTCATTCGGCTCTCGCTTAATGCGATTCAACTCTCGCTCAGTGCGACCCAACTGTGGCCACCTTTATTCGGCTCTCGCTCAGTGCGACCCAACTGTGGCCACCTTCATTCGGCTCTCGCTCAGTGCGACCCAACTGTGGCCACCTTCATTCGGCTCTCGCTCAATGCGATTCAACTCTCGCTCAGTGCGACCCAACTGTGGCCACCTTCATTCGGCTCTCGCTCAGTGCGACCCAACTGTGGCCGACTTCATTCGGCTCTCGCTCAGTGCGACCCAACTGTGGCCAACTTCATTTAACTATCGCCCAATTCCATCCAATATTGTCGCCAACCTATCCAACTTTCACGAAACTCAATGCGACTCGTAACTTCGGAAACAGCTTTCAAAGCAATATCTTTGGTACTATGATTCTATTATAATTAACAGACAATATTCCTATCATTAAAAAAATGGGTCATCTAATATTATGAAGTTTAAGGACATTTTGAATGAGAAGACTTACACAGTAGGCCTATAGTTGGTTAGGGAAATAGTACATTGAGAATAAAATTACTGTAAAGGGGAGAAAAATCAAAAAAATCAAAACAGAATTAGAAACTCTGTTAAATACAACGGGTATGGGAAGAATGACATCATTTTATTCTTAGACTAATAATCGGTATTAAATATTTAAGCAATAAAGCACACCCAGCAACGGTATACATCGAGATTTTGACCAATTCACGACATATGCACGAGTGATAGCGAGAGCATAAAATAATAATAATAATAATAATAATAATAATAATAATTTTGTTTGCTTGTAAATGGAGAATTTACATCACATTTGTGGTAATAAAAATGTAATACAAAAATAAGTTAAATTTTTTCTAAAAGGGATCTAGTCGAAATTGAGCGGTATACCGTCGCTTGGTTTAATGTATTGCTATTGGAAACAATATTTGCGCGAACGAACTCCTAATCCATTGAAGACAACAGAATTATTTATATAGCTAGACGACGTGATAACAAGAACTTTGTTGGAACTGTAAATCTGGACTTCCGCAACAGACTTTTGAGTTGAATATTTGGATCCCCGAGGACAATGACAGAAAACATATGAATATATTAATGACGTCATGTGACGTCACTATGATGCCCTGTGACGTCTGGTGTGTTATGGCAAGTTGGTCACTTTAATGATGGGTTGGCTGCCATGAACCACATTCTGGCACGGTCAATTTGAAGTAAAATCAGAGTCGATAACATAACATAGAATCACCTTCACATAAGTAAAGTAAATGCAATGGACTCTAAATCACGTGTGATTTGTTTCAATTTAAAAGTGTCTTCATTTGAATCGCATGCTGTGGCGCCCATTTCAAAAATGGTTCGCCCCAACCAAGCCCCCCAAAACACGGAATATCCCCCGACACGAATGCGTTCAGCTCAAAAAGCAAGACGAATGCAGAGTCATCAAATGAGTTGAGCTTCAAAGGTAATCTAGGGAGCATGATTCAAACGAGTCGCGGCGGAAAGCGAATGCATTACACGAGTCGCATTGAGTTTCGGTGAAAGTTGGATAGGTTGGCGACAATATTGGATGGAATTGGGCGATAGTTAAATGAAGTTGGCCACAGTTGGGTCGCTCTGAGCGAGAGCCGAATGAAGTCGGCCACAGTTGGGTCGCACTGAGCGAGAGCCGAATGAAGGTGGCCACAGTTGGGTCGCACTGAGCGAGAGCCGAATGAAGGTGGCCACAGTTGGGTCGCACTGAGCGAGAGTTGAATCGCACTGAGCGAGAGCCGAATGAAGGTGGCCACAGTTGGGTCGCACTGAGCGAGAGCTGAATGAAGTTTGGCTCAAAATGTAAGGTATTAATTTTGGCATGGTTTACGCGCCATATGCTGCCGCTTTAGCTCTGCGTGGTGGTGTGGCAGTGTGTGTAACTGCACAGTGGCTCGAGGTCACGTTTCGCCGTCCGACCCAAATACTTTGAGCGCGAGCTACTGTACTGCAGCTTGTCTGTAACACAGGCGTTCTGTTGAGTGGGTAGTTCGTAAAAGGGTAGTTTATGCTACGTTCGGACGTTCTGTTCTGTAGCCTTTTCTTCAAATGGTGATAAGGCTACGGAGGAGAACGTCGGAACGGAGCGGAAACTTCACTTTTACAAACTATCCACTCAACATAACGTCTGTGGTCTGTAAGCTTCAACACGTACAGCATCATAGGGAAAAATTGTGAGATTCGAGCGAGAAAGTGACGCTTTCTAGTGAGAATCTGTTCTTATTCTCACCGCTGAATCATAAAATAATGTTTTTCTACCGTTATTCTTTCTTGTACCCTTATTGTAAATTGTCGAATCCTTGGTATTCTATGCCATCTTCTGCAATCATATATGTATTTCTTACCCAGAATTACTAAAAATTTGCCAGTGAATGAATCATCTTTTGTTATAATTCCTACGATAACATTCTCTGGAAACAATGTTATTGAAAAATTACAATTTTTCAGCAAGAGCGGAATCAAATACCCGGTTTGGGTATGGAGCCGAGCAGAGCTGTGATGGGGGCCGTACGTGTTTACAAAAATCAGGGAAGGTGATTGCAATTGTGAAATTTACTGATACTTCACAGGACTGGAGATTACCATGATTCATTATGATAATTGTACCGCTGCGATTCCCCAGGGAAGGCAAAATATCCCCCAATGTTTAGAAAGATTCACAGACTGCAGTGCTTTCCTTAGAAGCCGGGTGCCGGGTAAATAACCCGGCTGTTTTGCATTTTTTCCCGGCTACTTTTAACGTCATTAGATTATTTAATAGACCTGTAATTTCGGGATTGCACTGCCAGCTGTTAGACGGCACACGTACGATTAGCAGTTTCGCGACCCCTTTCCCCGCATGGAACTGCACAAACACAAAACAGTTTCTAAATACCCGTTTGTGGCTTTTATTTGTTAAATAGTGTGATTGGCTGATGGACGCGCCTATGTTGTTGTCTTTGTTACGAGCAGTGTAATTGGTTTGACTAGTGTAAAGGTCATCTTAGGTCATGATTTTTAACGATGGCGTCAAAAGAAATGTCACCGGCACCTTGCCGATGGAATATTTTTTCCCGAAGAAAGCCCGTTCGAAAGGTATACTTGATTCAAAAAATATATTTAGTTTATGTATGAAAAACTTCAATTTCGCTGAATTTGTGAGAAAAAAGCGCCGAAAAGACAGGCATGTGTGTTGCCGACCGTTGCCGACCGGCGCATCATCGTCACGGCTTCACCGTGGCGCTGATCCCCTGTTGCTTAAGGTAGTATGCACCTCGAAAGTGAAAGACTTAAACTTTTGCTCTAACTTTCCTCAAGGATTCGTTCAATCATTCTCTTTCAAAATCAAGATTAAAAATAGGGGGTCACCGTGCAAATTTTGGTAGACCTACTAGAGAAACAGATTACCCAAGATTTACCGATATTAGAAATTCAAAATAGCCGCCATCCCTGTGTTAACTCTAAGAAGAAAAATAAAAATTTTCGAATTTCGAAGAACTAAGCCGGTGAAAAGTTTTCTTTCACCAAGAGCTTTAAAATGAACCCCCACATGTGGTATATCATAAGAGAATTGTAAAAGTTTGAGAGTCCGAATGTCTGTCCCCGAGATGCGTTCTACATTAAGACAACAGGACAATACGTCGTGGATTCCGGCATGGGTTCAATTTCACTGCGCCTCTCCATGTTCTGTTGGGTTGCCCGATAGGAAATAGAGTTGTTTCCTTCCGACGCCTTGCTGCATATCTGCTTTGATCAAATTTGGGGACAGCGAGACGCGATGATCGTGCGCGGTTTGTATTTAATTTGTTGCAACATTTCTGTCAATCACTCACTTTGTGTCATAAGTTTCAGAAACTATCGCTAGCCTGAAAATTAGCAACGTAGTAAGTTCATAGGCACAGCTGACATGGTAACGTGCCTCTGACTCGACGATGCCGATTTTTCAGACTACACTCAGAGAATTTGAAACTTTCCACACAAAATGAGTGATTGACAGAAATGTTGCAAAAAATTTAATGCTAAGCGGGCACTCATCTCGTCTGGTTGTCGCCTAAGCTCGCAAACATTTTACTATTATCGTTTGCGTATAGAAAACTCATGAAAAAATGCGTAGAGACTCAATCCAATGCGTAATATTATTACGCATTGGATCGACTCTCTACGCATTTTTTCATTGTTATGAGTTTTCTATATATATACGCATTTGTTTTCGTAAATGCGAACACTGTTACAGTGAATTATCTTACCGGTGTTTTTCTTAACAAAAGCGAATGTGTTTTGATTAGAACACAGGGTCCTCGAGCTCCGGTGATGATGGTGATCAAACATTTAAAAATGAAGGAAAATAAAATGTATTTGGACTCAGTAAAGTTGTTGTTGTTGTTGTTGTTGTTATTGTTGTTGTTTTTGTAGTTGATAGTATTTTCAGAAAAGGACAAATTATGCGCTGCAAAATTCAATACAGCCTCACTGTACACATGGAGGTAAGCTGCCTCCATGCTATACACATGCGCTGCAAAATTCAATACAGCGATATTGATGATGATGATGATTAAATATTTAAAAATGGAGAAAAATAAAAATATATTGGACTCTGTAAATTTGTTGCTGTTGATGTTTTTATTATTGTTGTTGTTGATAGTATTTGCAGAAAAGAACAAAGTATGCGCTGCGAAATTCGATACAGCCTTACTATACTATGCGCTGCAAAATTCAATACAGCCTAACTATACATGTGCGTTGCCGCCCAACTATACTATGCATTGTAAATTCAATACAGCCTAACTATACATGTGCGTTGCCGCCTAACTATACTATGCGTTGCAAATTCAATACAGCCTAACATTACCCAAGGGTTGTCACTTCATTGCCACACACTTTTTTTTCAATCGCCAAAAATGCACCTAGCAAGCATCGAAATCGGTAAAATTCGACGTAGGGTCAAAGCACATTGGTCCTTCTCAATCATACTCAAACATGTTTACCTCTAACCGATGAAAAGTCGAGAAATCAGCAGGTTTTTCAGCGCATCTGGTCGTCTCTCACATTCCAGATTTAAAAGACCGCGCGGTACATTAAGTCACGTGGGCGCATTTCAAATCGAACCAATAGCAGAGCTGGATGGGCCCAGCGTGAAAACCTGGCAGTAACGTAAGTTTCTTACGTCTTTTGAAGACTATGGGTGACACTGTCTGCGTATGAAATTCTGGTAACTTTAACAGTTGCAGTTCACCCATAGCAAGAGAACGTTCTTTCCAAAGACGTGAGAAACTTACGTTACTGCCGGGTTTTCACGTCGGGCCCATTCATTCAGTACGGGCTCTGCTATTGGTTCGATTTGAAATGCGCCCACTTGACTTAATGTACCGCGCGGTCTTTTAAATCTGGAATGTGAGAGACGACAAGATGCGTTGAAAAACCTGCTGATTTCTCGACTTTTCATCGGTAAGAGGTAAAAATGTTTGAGTATGATTGAGAAGGACCAATGTGCTTTGACCCTACGTCGAATTTTACCGATTTCGATGCTTGCTAGGTGCATTTTTGGCGATTGAAAAAAAAGTGTGTGGCAATGAAGTGACAACCCTTGGGTAATGTTAGGCTGTATTGAATTTGCAACGCACATGTATAGTTAGGCAGCATTGCACATGTATAGTTAGGCTGCATCGCACATGTATAGTTAGGCTGTATTGAATTTTGCAGCGCATAGTATAGTAAGGCTGTATCGAATTTCGCAGCGCATACTTTGTTCTTTTCTGCAAATACTATCAACAACAACAACAACAATAATAATAAAACAACAACAACAAATTTACAGAGTCCAATATATTTTTATTTTTCTCCATTTTTAAATATTTAATCATCATCATCATCAATATCGCTGTATTGAATTTTGCAGCGCATGTGTATAGCATGGAGGTAGCTTACCTCCATGTGTACAGTGAGGCTGCATTGAATTTTGCAGCGCATAATTTGTCCTTTTCTGCAAATACTATCAACTACAACAACAACAACAATAACAACAACAACAACAACAACAACAACTTTACTGAGTCCAAATATATTTTTATTTTTCTTCATTTTTAAATGTTTAATCACCATCATCATCGGAGCTCAAGACCCTGTGATTAGAATAGAGTGAGTTTGATGGTTTTGGGGAACTACTATGTGGTAATGAAGAATGGGAAATGAGCAATGAAATGAGCAGACAGCGGGTGATTGAAGATTAAATGTTACATCTTCACTGCAAATGAAACCATAAGTGTGTCATAAATAATACAAACAAAACAAAATCATATTTAAATTTGTTTTGTTGTATGTGAGCCACGTCTAAGACACGCAACAAAAGTACTGTAAATGTCACCTCAGATGCCACCAGAGAACACCATTTCCACTCCAAAATTTCATTTTTCGCCTTGCGAGAGGGGGGACACCCCCTCTCGCGCCCCCTCCCCCCCCCTCGTTCGCTACGCTCACTCGCCGCTCGGTCGCTTCGCTTCCTCGCAGTCCACCCGTCTACTTTCTTAAATTACTCGGCTACTTTTAAATATAAGGACAACACTGCAGACTGTTTTAAAAATTCTGAAAACATATTTATACTCACTATTCTTCTCTATTCCAACTTTAAATGAGTTGGAAAATTATGCTTCATTAAGATTAAGATTAGTCATGCATATTTATTACCTGATGTCATATGAATTATTTATAGCTACAGTACAGTGCAAGGTTCACAAGTCTGTAGGGAATGGCATTCACCCCACTGTCTGAGCACCAGCCAACCACCTAGCCTGCCAGTCTGCGAAGTTCATTGCTTCAGTGTATTCATTTTTGATATTTACATGCCCACGGACTTGGCGAAAGTCTAAAGAGTGCAAAAATGTTGTCAGTTTTGTATTGGAAAAAATTGTTCCTTGTTCCTTTGGCAGCCTTGTGTACACATGAATAGTGCATTTGCTGAAATTCCAAAATTTAATTTCTTGTACACAAATGGCCTTATCACACTTATTTTAACCCTTAATAAATGAAATTAATATTATAGAAAAAATGGGAGAAGCCCTGACCATTATCATTAATTTATGGCCAAGGGCAAGAGGAAAGTCCAAAACTAACAAGGCTTGGCGAGCATGCTTATTTTGGCTTTCAGTCTTGCCAAGCCTATAGATAAATGTTAATGGTCAGAGCAGAGTCTGTTATTTCCATGATATTATCAACCTGCTGCGAGGGCACATAAACCCATGTATTCAGGCAACAATATCTTCATGGTTATAAATGCTGTATCACATTTAGTTACATACGTATATATGCAGGACATTTCAAACAATTTTACCATTATCGACCTGCATCAAAAGGATTTTAACAAAAGTCAAAATAGAAGTGTGCACATGTATATTTTACATCTATCATTAAGTGTCTACTTGGATGTTAAAAACGTTGAAGGGCTTCACTTGCCCGGGTAACCATTAAAACCGGTCAGTACATTATGTTCACCGACCCGCTAATGTTCCTTTTCAAATCAATTCACTGATTTGCACCCACGTCAGGCATGTAATAAGCATTGATGCACAGTCATGGCCACCCTAAAATTTGGCAAATCTGGAGATTTTGTAAAAAGTGTATAATTTGGCCCACAAGCACTTCATTTTGTTTTTGTGATTGATTATGATCTTTGTACAATTGACTATTTACATTTTTGCTGAAAAGTTTCAATGTTAGCATTATTATTCATATTCAAAGACATAAAAGCAAACCATGATTACTGTGTATTTGTGGCATGGTAATACATAATGAATGAGTGTATGATTTTACTAATCTTTGACACATATCCATGCTTATAAAGTTGAGTATCCATTGTACAGACAGTGAGAAATAGGACTATCTGCAAGATTCTAATTGTATTCATTGACATTTGTCTACAGCTGTTAGTATACCTCATGTAACCTGGTCGTAAAGCCTCAGAGGTATATGTATGTGGAACGTAGAAGGAACAAGAATCAAAAGATTGACAACTGATCTTTTACAAATCCTTCATCAGGTAAGATTTGTTTTAAATTTTTAGTCATTTTTTATTTTTAATTTCCTGCACATCTTGTTCATTATCAGTTAAGCTTTTCACATGCTCGGTTATATTTGGCGGAGTTGTAGTTCTTTCTTCAACATCAACTCCCTTGACGCTCTGTACATAAGTTATATAATACATGTAAGTATTTTAGAATATGTAACTGTACTGTACAGTAGTGTGGTCTCCTTGGCAAAAAAAATCAACAGGAAAAAATAGAGCAAGTGCAAATGAAATTCATGAAGTTCCTTTGTTTCAAACATAGCATCCTAACAGCTGAAATAATTATGAAGAATTCTGCAAGCGTTTTAACCTTTAGCCTCTTTATCATCGAAGATTGTTTTTATATACTATATTTTTATATGAATATTTTAATAATATGTATGATTGTCCCCAATCATGTTTCATGTTAATTTTGATGTTCCTCAGTAAACTACAAATACTAGAACTCGCACTGTTTTTTAGACTCACAGTATAAAACTCAATGTTTTTAGGTACTTGGCTCTTCAAAGATGTATGGCTACTTTGATGTGTGCATTTCCAACCCTGCCATTGACAACACTTTATCTTGTCAAAGTTTCAGATGCCTGGTCAGAATGTCATGCCTAAATTTACAAGTACATATTTTTAATAGTTTCACATAGTTTGCTGTGTGTTGTTTATTTTTATTGTACTTCATGCATTCATATTTTTATGTATATTTTATGGAGCCTGTTAATGTGACTAGTTCTCGTTGGTCTTCCCTTGAAATAAATGTATAAATGAATTTATTGCTACTTGCTTGAATGCACGTCTTGACCTACATTATAGTTTTCTTTAAAAAGGTGCACAATCATCAGTGATTACAATGGGTTTGGTGCAAAGTTATACCAGTGGTGAAAGGTTTAATTAAAATTACAGAAGTCATAAACAATGAAGTTTTCTTATCTTAATGAATATAAAAAGCCATGTTTTAGAATGAACTGATGTGTAAAGTAATGTCAGCAATTTGCAGGAGATAATATTTACATTACATCGTTGTTAATGTTTTCTTTTCACCCAGTCAGATTCGAGATCCCTTACTGAGGCAGTGCGTCCCGTTGTCATTGGATACTGGTCTGACAACCAGGTGAAAAGCAACATGGTGACAATACCATCCTCCATTGCAAAGCAAATACACAGTGTGTGGCTATGCAAACAGCCAACACTGAACAGAGATGGTGGTGTTGTCATCAATGCAGTGCAAAAACCCATGGAATTGAGGGAGTTTTTCATCAATATATTACTTTCCTAAGGCAGTGGGTCCTTGCTGTGGCACAGGTTTGTACTTACATATATCCTGTTCAGTGTTTCCACTGGCTAAATTTACCACTAAGCCATTCTGGCTAATTGAGACCAACATTGACTAGCTAGAACTATAGCCATCCAAATTACATATAATTTCATCTGTGATTTTGGCCAACTGACAGCTGTATACTCAGGTCCTATCAGTTGCTACAGGAACAATGTGACATTAAACTGGTCCCATAATCATTTCCATTCAAGTAATACATTACCAGGTCCATGGGACATTTGTGATTTTCAAATTTAAGTAGGACCATCCTGAACCACAGATAGTTAGTGGCAATGAAAATAAACAACTATTTTTTATGGAACAAACTGCTTTCTTTATAAGATTCACAACAAATTTTATTTCCCGTGTGCTTCACACTTATGTGACTTGCACTTTTGTAAATGTATCAAGACGTATCATAAGTATTGCATTATTTACAGGGTAACTTCAAGATGTTTCCTTTCTACCCTTTCCCTTCTTCCTCAGTCATCAAGTGCTTTCAGTTCTCCAATCACATAGTCTAATTTTTAAACCAACTGTTCACTTTGAGAAGGTGTACTGCAGATAATCACATTTTGTACACTAGGTGTAAACAGTCGCCTCTTTCTATTGGTAGTCCAAACAATGAATGCTTTAATTTCAAAATCAAACTGGTGTATAGGAATAAATTGTGAGACTGGAGAGAGAAAGTGACGCTTTCCCGCAATTTGTGAGAATCTCTTGTCAATTCTCACAGCTACCAGTGAGAATTCAAAAGTTCTCACCGATGAGTAGTGAGAAATGTACTCTTTGGTGAGATAATAGATTCTCACCAGTTAGAATGGAAATTCTCACTAAGCACTGTGAGAATG
Source organism: Ptychodera flava (assembly GCF_041260155.1). NCBI lineage: Eukaryota > Metazoa > Hemichordata > Enteropneusta > Ptychoderidae > Ptychodera > Ptychodera flava. The sequence goes on along the minus strand of NC_091949.1, from coordinate 23,251,301 downwards.
GTAATTTTTAAGGTGAGAATGAACCAGACTCACCATTCATTGGTGAGAATCAGACTTGTTGTTCACTGGTGTGAAACAATCTGGTTAATTCTCGCAAGTGAACAATGAGTCTGGTTGATTCTCACCAGTGAATGATTAGTCTGGTTGATTCTCACTGTAAAAATTACCATTCTCACAGTGCTTAGTGAGAATTTCCATTCCATTGGTGAGAATCTATTATCTCATCAAGAAGTGCATTTCTCAGTGCTCAATGGTGAGAATTAAACTATTCTCACCGATAGCAGTGAGAATGGCAATTAAAAGATTCTCACCAATTGTGAGAAAGCCTCACTTTCGTTCCAGTCTCACAATTTTTTCCTATAATGGCCACTTGATGTCTTACAGAAAAAAAACCCTGATTCTTCTCTTATTCAAACACTAGCCATGGAAATTCAACAAACTATTCCTGTTACACTTTCATTTTTTTGTAACTAGTCCTACCCTGCAACTCTGCGGACAACCTGTGCAATTATCGTTTTTGCTTACTTGTAATCGAACACGACTTAGCATGTCGCAGTGTGCTGCTTGTTGTTCAGCGTGGTAAACATTCAACTGGACAATATCCTGGACAATATCTTCATGCAAATATTATGACCAATGCCTATCCACAATACAGTGTTACTCAGTACTGGTACACATCATGACAGAAGGTGACCGCTGCCTATCCACAAATACATGTACACGGTATGGAAGATGACCCAGGCCTACATGCACACGATATGGAATATGTCCAAATGCATTCACATGGTATGGAAGATGGCACAGACATATCCAAAATACACATAATATATGCAATGGAAGATGACCTAGGCCAATCCACAATACGCATACATGCACACAGTATGTACAGGTAAGATGACTCAGGCCTATGTAGAATACATAATGGGAGATGACCAATGTCTATCATCAATACAAACAGTCTGTACCTGTATTGTATTCAGGATAGGCCTGTATCATCTTCAATAATGTGTATCTGTATTTGTATTCAGGATAGGCCTGGGTCATCTTCAACAATTAATGTTTACCTGTATTGTATTGTATTCAGGATAGGCCTGGGTCATCTTCAATAATGTGTACCTGTATTTGTATTCAGGATAGGCCTGGGTCATCTTCAACAATGTTTACCTGTATTGTATTGTATTGTATTGTATTGTATTGTATTGTATTGTATTGTATTGTATTCAGGAAAGGCCTGGGTCATCTTCAATAAAAACACTGTACCTGTATTTGTAATTGTATTCAGGATAGGCCTGGGTCATCTTCAATAATGTGTACCTGTATTTGTATTCTGGATTGCCCAGGATCATCTCCATAGCGTGTACATGTATTTGTTGATGGTTGACCGGGGTCACCTGCGATGCTGAGTAATTGTATTGTGGATAGACCTGGGTCATCTTATTTAGAATGTTTACATGTGTGTAATGCTTATTATCATTAGCAATTCATTAACATCCCATCATCAAATGTATTTTAATCATTCAGGTTATCATTGTCAAATAAAGAGTTATAAGTAATCATGAGTCTATCTGTTTACAATTCAGGATCAGCAGTGAATGCTGCATTGTCAAGGATGAGAAATACAATTGCCTTGACAAAGAGCAGTAAAGAACAAAGTGGAGGGCTTTGAATAGGACTTTGCCATGACATTTACAATGAAAGATGAATGGAAATGATCAAACAACAGGTAAGTTTTTTCCTTTTCAGTCCTTACTCCCAAGTATATATACACAAGTGGTTGTTGCAAAGATGTGCTGGAACTGGTATCTTGTAACTTGCACAAAGTGTTTTATATTAGTTGTCTTTATATAGCTAGCATGTTTACGATTACAAGAATACTAATTAGAAACACAGGTTCACTGATACATTTCTGTATTTTAATTGACATTGCCAGCAGCAACTATGTAGGTGCATCAGCTTAACACTAATCCATCCAGATACTATACACAGCATACATGTTACAGCAATTCTCATTCTTAAACTGCGCAGGACATTGGTTGAGCAAGAAGAAAACGGTGTGGTTGAGATGTCTACGTTAGAGAAATATGCATATAGCGGAGAGAAAAATAAATTTATTTGTTTGTTTTTTTTACACAAGAATTCTTTGATATTTAACACACAAATAAACTAACTTTTTGTGAAGAGAAATTATATGTTTTATGTTCCATGATTGTCTTCCATGAATTTATTATTATTACTATGTTAGGGAACAGGTGTGTATATCCATGCAGAAGAGGAAGCAGGATAAATCCAAAACCGACTTTAAGGCAGCATTTTACCATGCAAAGAAAGGAACCAACTACCAGGGACAGTTGTCTCAAGATGAAGACAGTGGGATTGCACCTCCATTTGGTAGAGGATTTCCTATTATTCCTATTAGTCAGTATGGTGGACAGACGTGAACCTTACACTGCTCAGCACAGATTGTATGTACATGTATGTTAGGATCAAAACTCCTAAACCACTACACTACCACAGACAAACAGTGGGCAACTTAACAGATATAACCCGCAATACTAAGCATCATCATATTACAGCTAGTACACAGAACTGTTTAAGGTAGTCCAGCTCAAAGAGAGGAAAAATTGAACTTTCAGAGCACTGAGAAAACACAATTATTATTCATGCCTCCCCTCAGTATCATGGTGATCTCTGTAGTAAAATAACAAACCTGTAGGTAATTGTCACTTGTGATGATTGTTTATAAACATTCCATTATCACTTTTTCTGCTCCAGATGTGTACATGTCAATCAGGAGTTGATCTTAAAAGAATTGTGAAAATTCATCAAAAGATATATACAGCTACACTGCAGCCCAAATTTCATTGGGAGCTGTCATTATTTACAGCCTGGGGGGATGTTGGAGGAATTTTGTCGGAAACTCTAAAATTTCAAGTGCCCGCCCCCCCCCCCAAACCATGATGAATATGAGTAACCCCCCTCTCTACATGGAAATTTTGACTGACCCCCCCCCCCCCACTCACTTTTGAAACTTAAATTTCAATACATGTATTTCTATAATTTACATAAATACAGCAATAGTAAAGACCATTCAAATCCTAGTGTACCCTGCTAGATAATCATTGGTTATCTCATGACGGTTGGAAAAGGTGAAACCAACAAAATGAAATTCAAAGTCACAACAAAACATAGATGTCAAAGGTCACACTATAACCAGTATACAACCACATACAGTATTGTTTAATATGGATGGGTATCATAACAGGGTCCTCACTGGGATATCTGATAGGGTAGACTTTGAAAATGCTGATTGAAGAACATGTGGAAGGCTGATGGGGAAAGTGTCCGACGGGCTTGCTCCTCTCCCTTGCATTGAAAAATTTGAGAAATTGTAGTGTGCATTTGTGCAGTTTGGCGTAATCTCAGGGGTGTTTTCAATGTGTAATTTTACTGAGTAAAAATTTGTAGAAATTGATGTGTGAAGTGGTGCAATCTGAGAGGTATGTGTTTCAATTGATTTTACACCAAAAATTGAGTAACCCCCTTCTTTATCTCAACATTTTGAGTAACCCCCCTTATAGCTTTCAATATTTTGAGTGACCCCCCCAGGCTGTAAACAATGATGGCTTCCAAGGAGATATATCTTCAAGCTTGTGCAATATGGATATTAGGCAATGTCAACTTGTGGACAGGGTACAGAGATTTATGTTGCAGATATTATTGCAAATTGGACTAACTCGTGAATACAGTACATGAAGTCCCATTCCATTATCAAGAGCAAAAGCTCAAAACTACATCTGAAACTTGCTTTGGAGATCAAAACTATTGCTTGCAATAAGTAAAAATTCATGTTATCAGAAAATCACAAGCACACCTTTAGCAGTCTGACAAGCTTATGAAAAATAGATATTTACAAGTATACATGTATATGTTATCAGTACTTGTTTACTTGTATTCCAAGGAATATAACTTTAAAAGAACAGACATGGAATCAAATGGTTAAATTCTATTTTAGCTCTGCAGTTAGTGTGAATGAGCTTTTTTTTAGCTACTATAGTCTATAGAAGCTATTGGGATGGGTATCCGTCCGGCGTCTGTCTGTATGTATGTATGTATGTATGTATATGTATGTATATGTATGTATGTCTAATTGTGAGGCGTCCGTCCTCTCAAATATCTTGAGAACCGCCATACTTACTGATTTGATATTTGTTGTGTAGATGATTTATATGATTTTGAGAAACCAATTTTTTTCAATGTTTTGATATTGTTGAAAATATCCAAATTAGTGCCAAAAAAAAGGCGTTTTTGGTATAAAATCTTCTTCTTCATAACCGCTGGTCAGACAGCTTTATTATTTGGTATACAGATCCCTAGGGATAGCCCAACGTAGATTTGTTCAAATTGTGATGATATATGCAAATCTGTATTTTTAAGGAATTTTTTTGTCATTTTTGGTCAAAACTTTATTTCATCAAAACTGCTCATCTGACAGCTTTGATATTTGGTATACAGGTTCCTACAGATAAACTTAATATGATATATTCAATATATGACGAAATCTGCAATTTTTTTTGGTGCTATTTTTGCCATTTTTGGTCAAAAAATGTGTTTCTCAAAAACTACTTGTCTGATGCCTTTGATATTAGGTATACAGGTTCCTAGGGGTTGTCTTAGTGTGATATATTTAAATTTGATGAAATCTTCAATTTTCGTATTTTTTGGTCAATTTTTGCCATTTTTGGTCAAAATATTTGTGTTTCAAAAGTTACTCATCTGATAGCTTTGATATTTGGCAGACATGTTCTTATGGATGATCTTAATGTGACATTGTGAATTTTTACAGCTGTCCTGAAATGAGCTAGCAAAGATTTCCACCCTCTTCATCAATAAGTGTCAGAAATAGTCTCTACACTCTACATAACACAGCTGAGCTCTATCCGCTGCCATTCACTTGCTTACAAATGAGAACTTTTAATGCTACCAATATGTCACAAACCATTAAAAGAGAGTTTCCATGTTGTTTAGAAATGAATGTATTCATGACATCAATTGTCAATTGGAAAAAGCCCTCCACTACATTTCTTCCTCAGTGACTTTGCTGTGCTTCACTCACTCAGTGACCCCCCTATTTTAACCATCATAGATCACAGTGTCCCACCTTTCCAAATCCTTGGAAAAACACTCACTGAAACCGACAGGTACATACCAACACATTTGTCACACATAGTTATTCTCTGGACTCCACAGCAGGGCTCTGTCAGTCACTAGGTCACTTTACAACCAACTTTACAACATAACAACCAATACTTTGAATAGGTCTAGTGGACCCCAGTTCAGTTGGTTAAAAGCAACATATTTGAGAATAGAAAACTTTGTGAACCTGTTTTATGCAGCTATAGGTATGATGCATCATTTTCCTCAGAATATTTCAGATTATGTACAATGATCAGTCTTAGGCTTTATGTTCCCATTGGTATGCCTGTAAAAATATGCAGCCAAGTATTAAAGCTGTGTATTGTGAAATTCTCTTGTTACACAGTAAAGACTTTTATCACAATACTGCATGCTGATTTACATGGGATAATGATCTCATCCCCAATTGGCAGGATTGACATTGTATCAGCTGTACACTGATGTATACTTGAAACTTCCTCACGTATGTAAGATTTAATTGATTCCTCCAGTAGTTCAAATTACATTGCATTTGTAACCTTTGTTAATAAGGAAAATATATGTTAGTTTTTTCCAAGGCCTGCATATGTAAGAACACTTGGTTGATTGTGTATCACTCTTTTACAATGTAATACAGATATTTTAATGGTAAATAAAACCTCCTAACAAGCTTTTATACAGCATAACATGTATTTCTGTCTCTGTCATATCGTAGGATGATCTACCGGGTATATGTGTGTCTCTAGTGTTTTTTTAAATGTATGGAATATATTCAAATAGATGTAAGCCATCTTGAATATCACATTCATACACTGTGCCAAATGGCAAGTTGATCAATCTTGAATGCCACCAATTTCAATGTGTCAGAGATATTATGCATATTTTATCATAGAAAGCATTATTGTTTTCAAGAAAATTTAAGTGAACGTTTATGTGTCATGAAAATGTATATTCTCCAAAAAAAATATCAGTTATCTTTCTATGTACAGTAAAACTATATTTTCTATATGATATTTTTCAAAGAAATATCATATATTAGAGGTCTTGTTGCATTGTGTACACACATTTAGTCCCCACGGAGGTAAGTTCAGTGAGGGACTTATGGTTGCATGAGTCTGTGCATTTGTGCATGCAGGTATCTCAGACATGCCTGAGCCAATTCTTTTCATACTTGGTACAAGGACATAAAACTATGAAATACATATGCAAAACCATTGTTTTTGGCGTGGCATGAATAATTAGTACTAAATTGCATGATTAGTGAATTTTGAAAAAGCTAGGTTTCTAGAAAGATGGTGATGAAATTTAGTACTGGTGTTGGTCACACAACTCTGATAACAGACAAAGATTTACATCAGTATTTTGTCAATTAATTGCTAATTTGCATATTTAATGAATATTTATGATAAGTGTAATGTAAGGAATCCTGCATCAAATTTGACTAATGTGGTACAGATGTTGATCTCCCAGGACTACCATAGTGTGCAATGGCATTTAGCAGTGTTAAGTCAATTAATTGCTAATTTGCATATTTGATGAATTTTCATAATTAAGATGTGTTTAGAAATTCTGCAAAGTTTACAAAATCTAGTCCTGTAATAGTGTGCAAAGACATTTACCGGTATCATGATAATTAAGGTCTAATTTGCATATTTAATGAAATTTACTTATAAGCGTAATAAGTTAAGAAATACTGCATCAAATTTGATAACACGTCGTAGCATAGTTCCTAAAAAATGATGTACAGATGTAGATCTTTCAGTGTGGAATTTCACTTGTTGAATTTTTCAATGAAAACAGGCAAATTTATTGCAATTTCTCTAAGATTTTCAGAAAGCCATGGTTTTCAGGAAACAGAAACATTTTTACCTCACATTTGGTATATGTATAAAATCAATGAGAGGCTATCTTATAAGATGAATCAGTTCATTTGTATATCTGTGTATTGTTACGTGCAGAGAAAACGAACAAAAGGGTGAACTCAGCAGTTAACGTTTAAACAAAATTTATTACGAAAATAAAACTAATTGCTAAGTCAGGGATAGAGTACAAGCTTTAAAAGTGTACAGACTACTTATCTCAGCTGGGACGGCAGAGCTCCAGTCTCAGAGTTGTAACAGTCAGTCGGATGAATGAACAGTCCTTTGGCTTGCAGGCTTGAAACTGCACAAAGTCCACAGTATAAATCCAGCGTTGGCAGAGAAGGTCTTGAAAAGTCTTGAGAATGACTACTGCTGAGTTTAGTACCACACAAGAGACACGATCCCAAAAGTCTGACTGGAAGCTGAGCACGTCCCTTTTATAAAGGCATATAAGAACAATCTAGAACTTTTATTGACATGCTAATTACTGTTCTAAAATTATCTCCCTTACACAACTAATCAACTTTCCAGAACATTCCAAACATGACTAATTGAATTCAGGTTGTGAGGTCATCAAGGGCAGTGACCTTGGAATGTTCTAGACTAATTGAACTCAGGTCATGATGAGTGTGGGGGAAATGACCTACATAACAGTATGTATGTTTGTATGTCTGTATGTGTGTTTGTGTGCGTGCGTGTGTGTGTGCATGTGTGTGTGTATGTATGTCAATTAAGATTAGAAACTCCTAAACCGCAGCACCTACCATCTTAGCATTTCACGTACAGATGCACCCAGGGGTGTAGTTGAGAATATGTTCAAATGTCGGTGCCAAAAATATGCAAATTAGGGGAATAAAGGAAAAATGCGGCAGCTTGCTAAGACTCTGTAACCTTAGGTCATATTGGGTTGAAACGTGGTGTACGCAGGTTCCTTTAGGTATACTAAGTAAGTTACAGAGTAAGGAGTGTACAAATTGAGGTGAAATATGTATGTTTGCATTTTTGGGGTTATTAGTCCCCACGGACGAAGTCCGGGGGGACTTATAGATTGGGTCATGTCTGTCAGTCTGTCAGTGCGTCCGTCCGTGCGTTTGTGCGTCCGTCTGTTAACGCATATATCTCAGACATGCCCTGGTCAATTTCTCTCAACTTTGCAAAAGGACTGGACCCTACCCCATACAGATGCACGTCGATTTGTTTCACAATGCGATCAAATTTGGCCGTGTTAGAGGACTTTTTAGTTTACAACTCCATAGACTCCCATGTATAAGGCAGCTCTCTATAGACTCCCATGTATAAAGCAGTTCTACATAGACTCCCATGTATAAGGCCAAGAAAAATCAAAATTTAGTTTCTCATCGTATTCATATTGCAAAAAGGATGGAGTGACACAGTTTTTAGTCCCCCTGGATGAAGTCAAGGGGGCTTATAGATTGGGTCATGTCAGTCCGTTCGTCCATCTGTTCGTCCATCCGTTCACGCAGATATCTCAGATATTTTGACAAAATGTCATGTGACCTCAGTGACCTTTGACCTGAAATATACATATTTGTCCATAACTTAGTAACCACAAGTGCTACACCCTTCATATATGGTGTGATGGGACACCTTATGACGCCACATATTGTACCTCATTAATTATGTGCATATCTAATTTGAGCGAGCCAATAGAGCTGGATGTCTGATTTTTGGCATAAAGGATAACTTAGCAATACAATTTTTTTGACAAAATGTCATGTGACCTCAATGACCTTTGACCTGAAATATACATATTTGTCCATAACTCAGTAACCACACGTGGTACACCCTTCATATTTGGTATGATGGGAGACCTTATGACGGCACATACTGTACCTCATTAATTATGCACATATCTAATTCTGGGCAAGCGAATAGAGCTAGAGGTCTGATTTTTGGCATGTAGGGATTAATTAGCAATACAATTTTTTTGAAAATGTCACGTGACCTCGATGACCTTTGACCTTGATTATACATATATATATATATATATATATATATATATATATATATATATATATATATATATATATATATATATATATATATATGCATAACTCAGTAACTGCAAGTTCTATACCCTCCAATTTTGATAGGATGTTAGACCTTCAGATGTCACATCTTGTACCTCATTTATTATGCACATATGTATTTCTTGGCTGGCCAATACAGCTAGAGGTCTGATCTTTTTTACCGATTTAGAACCACAACTTAGACATGCCTCATGTGTTTCAAATTGGGAACAACGACATAGACCTATGTGCCCATAGATCTCAACATATACACTCCAGTGATACTTCTTAATGACCACATTTCCCTGCCCCATCAAGACTAATACTCCTATTACAAGTGGGGACTATGTCATTGTCAATGACTTGCTTTTTTCAGTGTTTAGTCAAAAAATTTTCCCTGAGACGGCTTGTCCGATTGCTTTGAAAGTTGGTATCCATGTTCCATGGGATGACTATAGTCAAGTTTATCCACATTGTAGTGAAATTCTCTTGTTGGTAATATTTGGGCATTTTCTCCAAATTTTTGGTCAAAAAACTACTCATATGATAGCTTTGATATTTGGTATAATGGTTCATAAGCTTAATCGAAATGTGATGTATTGAAAGTCTGATGATATCCACAATTTTGTATTTTGGGGAACATTTTTGTCATTTTTGGTTTGAATAATTGTTTCTCAAAAGTACTCGTCTGATAACTCTGATATTCAGTAGACATATTCCCATGGATGATCTTAATTTAATATGTCAAAATTATGATGACATATTTAATCAAGTATTTTTGCAGCTATTTTTGCCATTTTTGGTCAGGCTAGCCTGGCATGGTTGTCAAAGATGTCCTCCTTCATCAACACATATGTCACAAAAGTTCTTTATATAACATAAGAGGCTCTAGCTTCAGACAATATCTTCAATTTTGTGTTTTTGTGAAGTTTTTTTTTCGGAATTTTTGACGGGAAAAAATACAGAAATAGTTCGTTGTATTGATTGGAAATTAGGTTTGTAAATCCATACAAATGTTCTCATACATACATTGCATGTTAGAATGAGATAAACAATTTTGATATTTTTATTATTTTTCTTTGTCGATCTTGGTAAAAATATCCCTACAACAATCACTTCCGATGCTGGTTGAAATTTGGCATGAAAGTTTCATTGAGTGCAGTACCATTATATATTCAGATTGTGATGATGTGAACAAAATTAATAGATACTGTGAAAAAACTTGTTCTTATTTTATACATTCAGGAACATAGAGTATACAATGTGGTTATTTAGTAAGCAATTATGGTAATTTAAAACTGTATTTGGTATTGAAATAGCAAAGCTGAAGGTGATTTTAGCAGGTTTGGTCTCCAACAAGTATATTCCATAGGTTTTTCAATTCTCTCTCTCTCTCTCTCTCTCTCTCTCTCTCTCTCTCTCTCTCTCTCTCTCTCTCTCTCTCTTCTCTCTCTCTCTGTCTGTCTGTCTGTCTGTCTGTCTGTCTGTCTGTCTGTCTCTCTCTCTCTCTCTCTCTCTCTCTCTCTCTCTCTCTCTCTCTCTCTCTCTCTCTCTCTCTCTCTCTCTCTCTCTCTCTCTCTCTCTCTCTCTCTCTCTCTCTCTCTCTCAGGGATGACGAGATCGATGTTTATGTGTATCAAGGTTGTAAATAGTTTACATATTTTACATTTTCTGCCATTTGAAATCATAATTTACATCAGAGACTTCCGAGTGCAAAGATAAGGAAAATACAAATTTGACTTTATTTAATATAAAATACGAAAGTTAACAATAACAAATGAAATCTAATCGAAGCCTTTTTTCTTAAACTTCTCATTTACAAAACTACGTAACTGCGCTTTGAACTGTGGCAAACTTTCGGTATTCCTATATAGATGAAGGAATACTATATCCCATTGTAGAAGTACGTTATACAAACTACATATCTAGCTGCTGTCTGAAAAGTTGGAATGTACAAATCAGCGTTGCCAGAACTTCGAGTATTGAAATGATACATCTAAAACGTGGAAACTGTAAATAATCAGGTGAAAAACCATTCATTATTTTAAATGTCTGAACAGCGACAAAATAATAAGTAAATCCATAGATAGCCCATTGACGTGAAAGAAGGAAGCGAGAAGACACCGTAACATGTACTACCAATATAACCCTCCCAGCTCTCTTCTCAAGTTTGTATAACAGTCGTCGTTTATTTCCCATACTGTAACAGTACAACAATAAGTAAGTACAGTAGGAAATTAAAAGTTGCATTATTCCATCTTTCTCCTATTCCTCTTCTGTAACAAGAATAATCTCAAGTGAGGTTCCATGAAAGGAAATAGACGCATTTCATTCTATAAATAAAACCATTGAGTCCTGACAGTTGAACAGATGAATGAAAACTCGTTGCTTGAGCCAACGTTACAGAAACATTGACGCTTTTATGGGCGAAAAAATTGGGGCTATTTCCTCCAACTTGAATAACGCAAGAAACGAAATATTATATTCGCCTTATCCCTTACACACGATGCGTATCTGAGGGTGTAAATCTTACATGAAAAAACGGAACAAAAGCCGTTTTATTGTACAGCTAAAATAGCAAGGTTGCTTGTCAACTCGAAAGAACGGAGACCATACTTCGTTTTCTAACCCACTGACGACGCTCGGCTAAACGCAAGACTAGACTCTGAGTGTATAGGTTTGAAAACCATTTAAAAGTGCAAATGGAAATTGTAACGGCCGGTTTACTGTGTATCGTGTTAAACGAAAGAAAGAAAAAGGGCAAGCGCGCCGAGTATCGAATCCGTGGAACTTTGCAGTGAGTTCATTTTCTAATGTAGCTATTCAATTAAAAAAATAAAATGAAGGGTAATTATCAAAATTTAATTTAAAATATTTAGGCGAGCAGATGAAGAACATTTCAGCCTTTTTCTAAATATATTAAATTTTGCCACAAGTTAAAGTGTGAGAAATAGGGAAAAGGACTAGTGAGGATGGTACATTGCGGCAAGTCAGAATTTTGCTTGGAAAACTTCATTCAATATTTGAAAATCATATCTTTTTCAAAATGCTGCTTTGCTAACACCTGATTATTTTCTTACTTTCCAAAAGTCAACCATATCCTAATTTCTATTAGAGTTTAGGCGTGGTCTATTGGGAATTCCCTCCGGAACGTAAATAATGGACACCTCGAAATCAATCAAAACAATGAACCAAACAGTGACGTTGACATGTATCACTAATAATATCAACCAATGTGGTGGCTATCAGGTGTGCTTGGATCTAGTGTGGTGCATGTCATTCGTTTTGACTACAAGTCTGACCTCCCGCAAGTCAATTAATGTTTCAACTTTCGCAGACTTGATTTTTAGTGGATATTACCGCTCAGCAGATAATAACAGCGGAGTGTTGGCATCTCAATTTCGACAGCCAACGGTTCAACGTAAACCGGAGGAGCAGCAGGAACTCAGTCAAGGTGAACATCTTTACAGTCCCGATGTTAAATATCTTGACAGTCATGGCATTTCAAGATAGGAAAACTTCCTGTGGCTGAATAAAATGTTTTAAATTAATGTTCTTGGAAACGGTACCCGACTGGTTTTGTGTGAGGCCTAGCAGCTAGGCGATGTTGCCGTGAGTGTGTGGGGGTTCGAATCCCATTTGGTTTATAGTAAAAATATATTTCTAAAATATGTACAGTTTATTAGTTCCCTCATCACAGTAATAAGGTACGAAAGGAGCGCTAGTATTTTAACGAAATGATAGAGCGCGGCCCGTTGATCAACTTCATATATTAATTTTGCACCGGAGAAGTTGCATGAGCATACCGGTGGCGAAAATGAACAATTCAATCATGTCAATCCTTTCATTTATATCGGATATACTTCCAAATATGTACACTGTCGGGAATAGGCTGATTCATAATTAGGTGCGAAGAGCCAGGAATGTACAGTGAAACATTCATGAAATTGTGATTAGCTTAATCGTAATATTCGCGGGAATGCTTAGACATCAATCTAGTTGTCATGATAACTCGTCTCGTGCTCCGCCTCTTCTTAGCATAGACCACGCCTAAACTCAAATAGGAAGTCGGAAAATGGCAATTGGAAGTAAGGTTGCAGTCGCCAATTCCCACCTGCAGTTTTGAAAGGTGATCGGCATCACACAAAGTTACTAACATCAATGAAAATAGGCACTTTTCTAAGATAACTATTGTTTACAATGACATTTGTATATGAAAATACTGACTGTCCGCAAAATACCATCTTCACAAGAGTTTTTACCAATTTCTCAAAGTTTCACCGGCGTTGAAAACTTGTTCATTTCGAAAAGGGCCAAAGCGCGCTTCATCAACGTGAAGAAACGTTTAAAAATTGATGATTAGCCTAATTTCTATTTTCTATTTGTATAGATTGTATCGCCTTTTCTACGACAAATGCGACATTGCAGACACTGGACAGCATGACTCATTATCAAAGAAGCTGGTCAACCCTATAACTTACCGGTCGATCGGTTAATCAATGAATGCTACCGAGGTGTGAAAGCTGTCATCTCACATATATTTCAATCTGTTCTATGAAATGGTTTATTTCAGAGGCCGAACATCGCCCTGGTCGTAGAACGGAGTCATATTCGGCACACCACGGGTATTCCTGTTCCTATCCCTTCCATTCCCTCATTTGACATGTCAACCCACCTTTATAATTTCAAGTTGTACGGAATTGAGTATGTTTTCAGCCCCTTTCAGGATCAAACTAAATTTTTTGGACACAAAAGATGAAAATGTTGTTTGCAACGACAGTTTGCTCATACGACATTAAGACTACAGCGAAAATACTTTCTTATTTTAGAATTTTTTATTACTATTAGGATTATGTTTGTACAATTGCCTATTAGTTATGTCATCAACTTGGTTCAGCAAACTAGCACAACAACAACATAAAACAAATGACAAAATTTTAAAGTCATAGAGCGATCACTCCCTACGTTTATTTGTATACCAATTGATCAACTTGGCTTTTCCTTAACAACTTAGGTTTGCCACCCAGTAAGGCTATATTTTGGGAAAATGTAAACAAATCTTGGTCGGGTAGTTTTGGCTTTTTTTATTAATTCTTTTCTTGTTCGAACTCAATTTCATATTTCTTGAGCCATAACATTAATATCTCAGAAAAACTGTCATAGACCAAACCTGCATGTACACTTTAAAATTAAATTTCAAGCTATTGAGTGCTGTTGTTTCAGAGAAAACAGACACTGAGCAGGTAAGGAAACACTGGACAGCTAAATCCGATCCGTGTACCACCTTCCGCAATGTTTATGATTTTATAGAGAAGTTTCATCTTTTGGTGCATGGCACTCTTGATCTGAGGCTTCTTGATGTTTTCGTTGTTTTACTGCAAAACAGCTGTACATGTATTTTCCTAATTTGTTCAGTGTCTGTCTCTCTGTCCATCGTCGATGTTGCATTCTCATTGTCATTGTTTGAGTAAATTGCAAATGAAATTATATTGAAGAGCCCATTCATGACGTATGAGTGGTATTTAGGAAATTTAAAGCGCAGTGGTCGTCGCGCTGCCCGTGCGCGATTTTTTTGTTGATAAACATAAATGTTTGTAAACAGAAGTCTTGCCAACTTCAATTGGAGTGAGATGGGGCGGTCCCTCACTTTGTTAACGCCTTTGTAAGACTCAACATCATGCAATAGTAAAATATTAAGATCGGAAACGAACTTCAGTGGTGTATTTCTATCTATAAACTCATGTAAGGCTACGAACATTGAGACACTCTGCACATTATGTCGCCGAGTTTACTGCACGCAGTCACAGTGAACAAATGGGTTTGATCACGTGGTCACGCTGGTTGTACAGAATGCTATGTCAGCACAGTAAAAATGCATCACTAAAATGATCAACATTGTATATCATGAAGACCAGGAACAAGCACAATGCCTAAACACAAAAATTACACTCAAGACCATGATCGGCAAGCCAGAGCAGCACAAGGGAGGTGTTGTTGCTTCGATAATGGAGAAGGTCACCGCGTTGACATACACTCAGCTCCATGGCTCGAGCGAGGCCCATTCAACTGATTCAAGGAAATCATGATCAAATGTGATCTCAATCCAGCGTGTAATACTGTTCAATATTCAGAAGATATTTATGTTAGATTAATTGACCTTTTATTGCATGTTAGATTTGGAAAGGTGGTATGCTTGTGACAAATCAGCCGCCATATTATCGACAATATCGCAAACATAATAATCAACCCGTAACATAATGCGGCATTCTCGGATATGTTGTCAACAAGGAGGGGCCCTCAGGAGCATGCGCAGTGCGACGACCACTGCGCTTTAATTCAGTTCCACTTGTTGTTCTTGATAAAGATGCCATTTCTTTAAATACGCGGTTTACTTTGATGATTTTATCCTCTTCAAGTTAATCACTGTCACAGAGCAATAATACAATAATATCCTTTTCAAAAGCTGCTCTATGTCACAAATTTTGATGAAACTATCAGTGTTTTCTGACAAAAATATGCCTTATTGAAAATGCTGTTCCTGATAATATAAGGGCATCGATACTTAAGAACCAATTTATGCACTTACTGTCGGAAGGCTATCTGTTCTCACAATTTACCGATGTATAAGTTAGTTGCTGTGTTTGTATTTGCGTACTATATAAGTGTTTTTGTTAATAATTACGCATGTGCGAGTGCTCGGTGAGCTTCGCAGTGCCATGCCTTCGCGAGGTTAAATAGCTCCGTACGAAGGTTACAGAATTTACCTAGGATCGAGGGTTTTAATCGAAGAAAAAAGAATGACGTTTTGGGGAAGTTTCTGTTATTTGAATAATCTAAAAAGGTTCTCTATAGAGGCTACAGGGCACTATACAAGTGACAATTTTTCAAATTAAATATGTTCGAGTAATTTTGTAAACATTTTTAACAACACTCTGTAACTTTTTGTTGTATTACTTAAATTAACATCATGAAAACGCAGCTACATTCTTAAACCCCCTCTCCCTCCAATTTTCACGAAAATTAAATTCTCCACACTTGGTTAAACTTTGCTAAAAAGTGACCATCTTACAGCCCTAAACACCTCGCTACACTAAGTTCGTTAGGCTCGCTACACCCCTTCTCCAATTTTCACAAAATTTTACTCCTAGACTTGGTTACACCTCGCTACATGTTCTTAACTACGCTACAAGATTGGTGTCTCTCTGGCGAGTAAAAAGTGACCATCTTACAGCCCTTACACCTCGCTACACTTCGTTACGTTCGCTACACCCTCTTCTGCAATTTTCACAAAATTTTACTCCTGGACTTGGTTACACCTCGCTACACGTTCTTAACTACGCTACAAGATTGGTGTCTCTCTAGCGAGTAAAAAGTGACCATCTTACAGCCCCTTACACCTCGCTATACTTCGTTACGTTCGCTACACCCCCTTCTGCAATTTTCACAAAATTTTACTCCTGGACTTGGTTACACCTCGCTACATGTTCTTAACTACGCTACAAGATTGGTGTCTCTCTGGCGAGTAAAAAGTGACCATCT
This sequence comes from Ptychodera flava, assembly GCF_041260155.1. NCBI lineage: Eukaryota > Metazoa > Hemichordata > Enteropneusta > Ptychoderidae > Ptychodera > Ptychodera flava. The sequence continues at coordinate 23,234,698 of NC_091949.1, read as the reverse complement.
TACAGCACCTTACACCTCGCTACACTTCGTTAGGCTCGCTACACCCCCTTCTCCAATTTTCACAAAATTTTACTCCTGGACTTGGTTACACCTCGCTACATGTTCTTAACTACGCTACAAGATTGGTGTCTCTCTGGCGAGTAAAAAGTGACCATCTTACAGCCCCTTACACCTCGCTACACTTCGTTACGCTCGCTACACCCCCTTCTCCAATTTTCACAAAATTTTACTCCTAGACTTGGTTACACCTCGCTACATGTCTTAACTACGCTACAAGATTGGTGTCTCTCTGGTGAATAAAAGTGACCATCTTACAGCCCCTTACACCTCGCTACACTTCGTTACGTTCGCTACACCCTCTTCTGCAATTTTCACAAAATTTTACTCCTGGACTTGGTTACACCTCGCTACACGTTCTTAACTACGCTACAAGATTGGTGTCTCTCTGGCAGTAAAAAGTGACCATCTTACAGCCCCTTACACCTCGCTACACTTCGTTACGTTCGCTACACCCCCTTCTGCAATTTTCACAAAATTTTACTCCTGGACTTGGTTACACCTCGCTACACGTTCTTAAATACGCTACAAGATTGGTGTCTCTCTGGCGAGTAAAAAGTGACCATCTTACAGCCCCTTACACCTCGCTACACTTCGTTACGTTCGCTACACCCCTTCTCCAATTTTCACAAAATTTTACTCCTGGACTTGGTTACACCTCGCTACACGTTCTTAACTACGCTACAAGATTGGTATCTTCACTGGGGAGTAACGATGCGACTGCTCTTTTACAACTTTACTGCTGTATTCCATACTGAATATCTACATACATGACCTCAACATATCTTGAAACTTATCATGTTTAAGCTTTCATCCATCGCGAACGTACCTAGTATAGTTTTTATATTATTCGTATGGGTCCCTGGTCCTTTAAACAAAGTTCCGGTGACCCTCTCTATTTTACTACTCTAAACTTTCTTTCTCTTATGAAAGGAATAATTATTCACGATATGTAAATCGATGGGAAGATCGAACTGTTCCATACAAGACACCCTATGTGAAAATAGTCCCATCTTAACAGGCTGCGCATTGATATATTTCTCTGTAATTAGACTTCTTTTCCTAGCCTTCGCTACACTCGCAACACTTACATACGTAGCGAGGGGGTAGTCTATAAAAGTTTGCACCTCTGATCTTGCAGTGTATAGTCACAATATGTCACTTTCGGTTACATGGTACAATGACAAGATGCTGTGGCATGCTCTACTTATCAATTGTTTTTCCTGCTTGTGTTCGAAGAAGACCATCTTACGGCTTTATTTTCTTCTCGTTCTCTGAATGTGTGGTGTTGCTTCTGCTGAGAAGAGCTCCGTTTGTGGAATTACGTCTAGAGTTTCACCATACGTTTCAATATGATTTGATGACTGTTCATTTCCATGAAGTGGATTACTCTCTTTCCAGTCGAAAACCGAAATAAAAATTCGATGCTTTCTTAACTTCAAATTTCCATCCCAAAAAGATACAATTTTAATGTATTGACCGAATGAATGTTAACGTATACAACGTGTCAAATCAAAAAATAATTACTGTTTGTGTTTTAGACAGATAAAATTAAGGATAGGGAAGAGTTGTGAGCACTCAAAGTTTAAAAAATAAAATAACCTCATCAAAGCAAGAATTAGGGCAAATGTTAAGTATTGAAAAAACAACGGAGCAGTTGTATCGTGCGTTTGTGTTACTGAAGTTGAGCAAAATAAAGTTATATACACTTAAAACGTTTTGCCTCTGAAAGTGTTGTCGCCGCAAAGGCTACAGCAGTCAGACTGAGATGAATTTAACGCTTGTTAGAATCATGAAATACCTTTTTAATGTCATATTCATTCATATATTCAAAAACTATGAGGCAAAGTTAACGTGTTTGGAGAAAATTCCGTTACGGTGACATCCAATCCTCCAAAGTCGTTCTAATCGAGCTTAAGGAGAAATGCTTATAGTCCTTGACATTCAGCAAATCCGATGCGGCGACGCGGGTTTCTTTTCTTTCTTATTTTCCTTTCTTTTGTTTGTTTATAGTTTATTTGCAAAGCAATGCTGGGCCTTAGCCCATCGCACAAATAAATTACAAAAATTGACATACAATGAGACGGTTCACAACCACAAAGTTTAGACAGAAACGATTCAAAAAATAGCAAAGACAATTACAATGTGTTTAAATCAGCAAGGAAAATCAAAACACAAAAGTACATGCAACTAGGAAGCTGTCAGACCTAGAAAGTCTTCTCGTTTCTTAAATGCTTTTAAAAGATAGAGTGATAGACAGGATAGAATTTGCTTATCTTTTATTTTTACTCATAGTAATGCTTGTTTGGCACTATTGATGCAACAGTTTTGTCGTTATCACTGGCTGCATAATACTTCCGTTTTCTCTTTAGCATTTTTTGGACATGAAAACAGGGATATCGAGGATAGCTGTAATAATAAGTATTTAACCGCGCAAACGGGCCATGACGCGCAGGTTCTGAAATGGCGCGCGGTGACCAGAAACGATCTTTTTAGGGCTAAGAGTACAGAAACACGTAGAAGGCGGCAGTAAAAACTGCATTTAGTACGGTCATGAAATTCTGTTAAAATCTAGCTCTTACCTTTTGCTTTGTAACATCTTAACGACTTGGCCTATTATGTCCCCGCTTCTCAAAATGTATTTAATTGTTGATTCAATTCTGGCAATTTGTATTGTTGGCGTGGTGCAGTGGTCTAGGACCCTGGTCTTGACCTTGTAGCATATGACATTGTCTTTCATCACGTGTTATCAAACCGAGTCGAGAGGAAAGCTTCAATGTAGCAAACAGATCTAGACACAAGCATTAATATGCAAAATAACAAACAAAGCCTTAAAGAGCACACTCAGATAAATTCGATGAGCTTAAATATTAACATGAATGTCATATCGTCATTACGAGTTTTTGATTCTCGTAATCAGGGGAATTTAAATTTCGATCATTGGAATGCTTTAGCCCGTGTTCTATGACTGAAACAATTGCCACGTTGGCTACGGATGCCAAATTGAAAGTCAGTCACATTCTTCCACTGTACAATGGCCAGGTGCATGTTGGGTTTCTTTAGAATACCTCAATCATGACATACGCAACTACAAGTATCGCTTGCGCGAGTCAATATCTGGCGGGTGGTGTTACTGTTTCCATGAGTGTCTTAGAGTCAGACCATGTCAGAATCAGCTATTTTAAGTTGCTATAGTGCATCGATAAGGTGATACTTGTCTCATAAGGTTCCTATGTACGTTTTTGGGATATTCATCTTAGCGACAACCACGAGAGACAAGCCTGATCATTAGCTTTGTTGGGCGCTTAACAGCGGAAGGGAATAGATTTTGATGGAATGAACCAGAACCCAGTCGCAGAACCGGCAACGTGAAATGGAAGTCTACCCTTAATCAAATTAAAGTTCCATTAGCTGTATCTTCTGGCGATTTTTTCCGTTAGTTTTGATTGAAATGATCACTGGCTCATGTTGAATAGCATGTCAAATAACAGAGAATCGCATATTATTCGGAAACATTACGTGCCCTACAACTAAATAACATTTGATTTTACAACGAAAATTTCAATTTTGTCCCGACAGAAATACAAACTCTGTTGACACGTGGATTGCAACGTAGGAATTCTTCTGCACCTGTGCGAGCCATTTACAGCAATTTCAAAATAAATATCCATTACTTATGCCCGGTACTTACGTCGTAGTCCATTGTCCAAGAACGTTGCGTTGCCAGATGTCTGGCAATCCACGACGCAATGTTGTTTTGGTCCCGCAATAAGCGGGAACTTGTACATGCCAGACGTCAACAAACGAGCTCGGAAGGGCAACACGTTTGAACAAAAATTAGCAGTTTTATGTGGCTATAATATCACTAATCATATTTGTTTCTTCGTAAAACAACATTTTGCAACAATATAAGCCTCCAATATGGAATTTTCCGAGGTAAAAAATGGTCAAAAGTTACAAATAATGGCCCTTTAATAAATAAAACACCTCTATGTAGGAAGCTTCCGGTGTGACTGGTGGAACTATACCAAAAGGAATGTTTCCCTGTCATTTCTCTCTTCCTCTACGTATTTTTCTTGATTTCAGTTTTTTTCACATTTTCTTCTATATACACCCCAACGAAAATCAGCCTAGTGTTTAAATAAAAGATGTGTATAAATACACAATAACATACAAATGCATGTCAGTTTTCATGGTAATACAATTCAACGTAGAGGCCTAATAGCCAGTCATTCTTATGAACTTTCTCTGTAGCCTATAAGCTTTCCCTGACTGGAATCATAAAACTTATCTGACATAGTTCACGACGTTGCATAATTTTTACGAATAGTAACATCTACGTAAATGTAAATTCATAAGCAAATAATAATGTATCATAGTAAATAATTTAAGTTGTCCTGCTCACTATATCATGCTAAGTTTTCAGTTGTGAAATCTCTAATCCCAAACGGCTTGTAAATGTAGAGATAATAATACATAGTTAGAAAACATAATTTATAGTATATACCAGAAATTGTATTACATGTTATTTATACGCTAGGTGTGAGTTTAGCCCCTATGATTGTCAGCATAACGGCCTAAATAACTTCTGACCATAAAATAAAACATTACAGAAATAATCTTATAGATAGATAATAACTTTGCCCTTTTATCAACTGCATATTATTTATGATATTGCTTTCAGATCCGAGTACACTTGAGTTCAATAGCCCATATACTAACATAAGCGTTTCAAAGCCTATTAATGAAATGTCTGAATTGACCGTGTGCGTCTGGATCAAAAGTAAAAAGAATGAAGACGATGCTTCACTGGTGTCGTATTCGTCTAATGATGCCAGTAATGAGGTCCTTGTCTATTATGATACAACCGAATTCGAACTCTGGATAAAGGGCACAGTTGTACGAGGTGATGAACTTTCGCTACATGATGGCTTATGGCACCACATTTGTACCACCTGGTCATCAAATGATGGCGGCTGGGAATTTTACAATAACGATGTCAAAAAAGCAGTGGCATTGGTCTAAAAACTGGCTACAACGTTAGAGGTGAAGGCTTCATGGTTTTAGGACGAGATCAGGATATCCAAGGAGGAGGATATGAAGAAAACCAAGCTTTCATTGGCAGTTTTACAGAGTTCAACATGTAGTCCAAGGCACTGAACGATGCTGAAGTTCAAGGAATAACTGTGGATTGCACTGCTCAAGGCGATGTATTCACTTGGAATATTGGTGACCTTCGGATACATGGCAATGTTTCGCTGATATACGAAGATATTTGCAGTAGGTAAATTAGTTTTCATGATAAATTGACATGAGGAGTGGCTGCTATACGTACCATGAGGGTTGCGTGACTGTGCAGAAAGAGCCGCAGTAAATAATTGATGAACGTAGTAAACTTAGGAACTTCTATAATTCTGTGGTTCTTATCGGTACAATTCATTACAATTACGGAATTTTTACATTGAGGTAGAGTGATTCTAACTACGCGACAGTAGAGGGTAATTATACTTTCTAGGATGCATAAAAACACTAACCGGTTCTGCTCCATATGACTATCACGCTACTAAAGATTAATATTCTTTCTTGAAGAACTGATCACTTTACTGTTACACGATATGGCCGGCTCCACGCATATTCTGCCACCACCACTTCTATATGAAGACCTCTGTTAGGTTATGTCATGCAAATCTTTTTTGAGTGAGATATCATCTTTCTACTAGGCTATATGACAAGAGAGATGATTTCAACTTTAGTATCATCAATTTCCCACACCTCATCAGTAATATTCCACTCTCACCAGCCTGTGGGGTATACATTTACCAGCTTATTCAATATGCTAGAGCATGCAGTTCATATGGTGATTTTGTGGAGAAGACACAGCCATCTCTCTTACAAACTGTTAAATCAAGGTTACACCAGAAAGACGTCTATACATTCAAACGCTTTTTGGCAGGTAACGCAAGCTGGTAGATAAATACAATACCTCTCTTCGACAAATGATCGCTGATGGTATCAGTGACATTGGGCCTTAGTTAGTGACCACTACCTATTTGACGTACGGACTGATATATGGCGGGTGCCTCATGTGGGACAGGATGCGCTTACTATTTTTGAAACACCTGACATCACTTCTTGGTCTTTAGGCCAGAGGTCCATATACCTTTCTTTCATGAATCAGGCTTTGCTGTGTGTACCGGTGATTTACTGTCTGTTCTGTGCTGTCTATGTTTACAACTGTTGTATTACGAATTTTGACATAGTGTTGTTATTGGAGTACGAATTGGTATGATTGCGAATATATTATGTCACATTATCACATACAGTGAAAAATATTGCTTGCTGCAAATATATTAAATGATATGAAAAGTTGAATTTAGCGTAACGTTTAACCAAGAGTTCGATAACCCTAGAAATGTAAAAGTTAATCAAAGTAGAAGGACAAATAGGATCAAAAATTAGGATGACATAACATACAATAACATTCCAAAACTTGACTGGTATTAACCAGCATATGAACCACCAGCAGTGAAACATTCTACCCTATAATATTTCAACAACCTATTAAGCTGGTTAATGTAGTGGTCCAACCGTCGGGAGCAGGTACACCGATACAAATGTAATACAATGACATTTGTAATGTATTATGATAGCAGGGACAGAACAAGGCGGAGGACTTAGGTAACGAGCATCCATAAATGCATCACCGGATCAAACTACTCCTACTTTCACTGTATCTGAAAATCACACCGATCGCCGCAATGGCAATACAGATAAGCATTTAAAAGGTAGATAACAGTGGTGAATGGTTTTGCAGTTGAACTCAAAGCCTCTAGCCTCTGTACTCGGCAAAGAGTTATGCTGACTGAATTAAAGTGTATTCATATAAAACATTCAGCGTTTCGTGAGTGTACTGCTATAACATCATGCAGATAACGTAAACTAATGAGTAAACAATGCAGAGATTGCAGAAACCCTGGTACTTAGTGATAAGAAAGACGCTTAAGGAGTAAAAACAGCTCGAACGAAGAGAAAGTTTCAAGATTGTGTTCAACAGTCATAGACGCATACATTAATATCTCACGACTCTGACAAGTTAATATCAGTTGCCAGACTAGACTCGAATAATGTTTTAAGCGAAATCTATTTTAGGAAGCATTATTTAAAAAGTAAACATACAGTAATCAACATATACATATATGGTTTGAATAACACGAAATTATTAGGGTTGTTTTATATCAATGTATACCTTTACAGTTAAAAGTATATTTTAGAATGGGAGAGTAGCAAAAACCGGTAGATCAACTATGTGCAATCTTAAGTTAAAATATCATATGTCGACCTTTCATGTTACCCCTTTGCGTAAAAAATACCTGAATGAACATTTTACATGACGTGAATAATGGTAATATGATTCACAATCGGACAGTCGCAATAATACCATTTTAGCGTTATTGAATATGAATAAAAAAGCCGTGAAAGCCGTGTCAAGTTTCAGCCATTGGCTCGGATCTGCATGGCATGATAAAATTTGTTCCATACATTATGAACCTGTTTATTTAAACCAAACGCTATAATCTGGTCATTTAGGCAATAGCAATTATTACCTTCTGTGACCATACGTACCAGAGCCCGTTTGCTCTTTCCTGAAACTATAGGAAAAAAAAATTGACGTGTTTCTGGCGACGCACAGCCACGAGCGATTGGTGACAAACGGGCATTATAGCCAAAATTAAGATCACATAATCGGTCTTTTTCAATGTTTAACACATTTAAGCTGTTCTATCTTATCTTATCGCTTTATTATATTCTTTATGTACATGGCTGTTTAGACTGGAAGAACCCTCGTTCGAGGGCGCTCTTTATGATCCGAGCATGGAGAGGGGAGAGTAGAAAGCGTAGGGAGCGACGGATCTTCAAAATATACATTGTTTAACATTTACATTATGCGTGTTCTCAGTTTTGTTCTCAGAATGAATTGAAATAGCCTAATGCATACAAAATGACGTGACGGTCCTTAGTTACACCAGAGCATTTGCTATCAACGAACCATTTAAGTTACCATGCTTTAGGAAGGGAACATTGCGCATGTCAAACGCTTATCATTCATTGTATTCTAGCTAACTGCCTGCGGTTGACACTCTACGCTTTGGCAAGTAGGACATTTGCAAATGGCATTAGGGTCTTGTTAAGCAGGTTATATCGTCGTTGAAGATTGACGCAAATTTAGTGAAAGATAGTCTCGACACCTTTTGTTGGTTGTCATTCTTCAATTAATTATTAGTACGTAATTGATCAGCGAATATTTAGGACAAGTGATGTACATGTATGTTTCCTCGATTATTGTTTACAGACTCTGAAAATCCTAACATAGTATGTCCGCCAGACACTCACGTAACAGCGCTTCTTGGTAACCATACAGCAAAAGTGATATGGCCAATGGCCAATGCAACTGATGATTCAGGCATGGTTCAAGTACTTGGCAGTCACGAACCTGGTGACAATTTTAACCTCGGTGTTACGGCCGTGCATTATGAAGCATCTGACCCTTCAGGCAGCACAGCTTCATGTTCGTTTACAGTGACGGTGGAAGGTAAGAATTACTTTGCCATATTAGATGTCGTTGAAATCAACGAAAAGTCTGGACAATTAATGTAGACATTTCCTTATTTATTATATACAGACACTGAAAATCCTCACATAATATGTCCACCAGACGCTACCGTAACAGCATCTCTTGGCAATCCAACCACCCAAGTGATATGGCCAATGCCCAAGGCAAGTGATAATTCCGGAACTGTTCAAGTACTTGGAAGCCACGAACCTGGTGACAATTTTAACATCGGTGTTACTGCTGTGCATTATGAAGCATCAGATCTTCAGGAAACTCAGCTTCATGTTCGTTTACAGTGACGGTGAAAGGTAAGATTTACATTGGTATATTACTCGACGATACATCAGTACATTTAATTTAAAACAGTAACTTTTATTACCATGTATGATTTGGATTGTCGAGTTTGTTTTTACGTATTTAATGTGCCAAAATGTTTTCATGCCTTGGATGTTTTATCACTTGTAAGCGGACGATCGTCACTCAGATGATTTTATCAATACATATAACTTTGCGCATACAATACGTTTTCTCTGCACCTTGAAAGTTGGTGCACAGACCGGAAGGGACAAAAACACTGCAGCTGGAGAGGGAGGGACCCCGAGGCCAAATCGCTTAACCCTCCACCGTCCGTCCAAAGTCAGGGGCAACTGCAATCTGTTTGAAGTCTGATCAGGTAGTCAAAAGATGACCGTGGGCTTGGTACTAGATCCTTTATTTTCTGTGCATGTCAAATAAAGGCGTTGTTGCAGACCAAGCCAGAAAGCATCTCTACACGGCTATGGTGTTAAACCTCTTTATACTTAGAATATTCTACTTAATATTTGGAAGAGATTCAAGATACTTGAATGGGCTACAATAAAGAGTAAAATCAGACGATTAGTAAATTATGTATTCGTATGTTTCTTTTTTATATTTATCGATTAATTGCAGTTGTTATAAGTCCTTCCAGTGTCATTTTAATAGAACACCAGCGGATGTATCAATGAAGGACGTAAGTACGAGCTCTAAGTTCAATGTGCAAATAGATAAAATTATCGTAAGTGGCACTCTGCAAATGTATTTTCACTACTTTAAAATATGCAATATATTCTAAAGTTATGCCTCTATCTCCAGCATTTGCTACATTGGTACAGTCGTCGCAATTATTTCTTGAAATGCTGATGTAAGAAATTACGCTTTCATGGACAGAAGCACAATGTACGAACTCAAAAAGATCATGTCGTGTAACGTTTTGGTTGAAGAACCATGGTATAAATCCAGAAGAATAAGATATTTGTTTTAAAAAACTGTGACTGCCGGTTTCAGTTGCCTAACTTGATATGATGCTGTAACGGTTTTGAAAATGAGTGTCCATTTCTTTCGATATTAGTGCTCATTGCGGCTGGAGCGGGATCATTGCTATTTATGTTTCTACCACTGACAGATATGCGAAGGTTTCAGCAACTATTCAGAGATGATCCACCGTCTAGATAATTTCAATTTTTCACAACCAGAAAGGCAAGCTTTGGCTTCAGGTTAGTGATTGAAAATTTAATTATTAATTAAAAATTTTGTACATTTCGACCTGTTGGCAAACATAGATAATTGTACATTAAGTTGTCATTTTTTATAATCAGGGTTGAGCACTTTCAAATGCTGGAACACATATAAATCTAATATAAAGGCAAAAACCCCGTTTGCAGGCTGCTTTACAGTTCATTGAATACGTGTCCCTCAGTATAGCACGCATGCAATGACAGGGACATTTCCGGGATAACATGTCAATGACCGTCGCAGGGTCATAATCAGGTAAATGAAAGAGTTAAAGCGCAGTGGTCGTCGCGCTGCGCATGCTCCTGAGGGGTCCCCCTTGTTGACAACATATCCGAGAATGCCGCATGAGGTTACGGGTTGATTATTATGTTTGCGACATTGCCGCTGATATGGCGGCTGATTTGTCACAAGTATACCAACTTACCAAATCTAACACGCAATAAAAGGTCAATTAATCTAAGTTAAATATCTGCTGAATATTGAACAGTAATTATACACGCTTGATTGAGATCACATTTGATCATGATTTTCTTGAATCAGTTGAATGGGGCTCGCTCGAGCCATGGAGCTAAACACTTACCCGTACGCGTGTATATGCCAACAGACTATCAATGACCGGGCTCTGGTCTACGACATCGCTAGCAAGGACGAGAACTTTCATTTCAAGAGGCCCAACAGGAGTACAATTGACAAAAACGCAAAACTACAGAAATCTACAGCTCGCAGAGCAATGCCCGCTGCAGCAAGAAACATCTCTTCCATGGTCTGCATGAACGTCGGTGTCTAGAGAACCCCGGGTATATGGCGCGCTACACTCGGCTGTGGAGAATCCAACTCCACTACAAACTTTACAAACGCGACGACCACTGCGCTTTAAATAATGAACCGTTCCTTTTAAGTTAATTAGGGTGTGACTTTAAGTAGATATGACAGAGCGGCGCTTACGCCTATATTTCATTAAGGCACGCAGGACGGTATTTGCAGGGCATTATTGTGTTTCTGTGTAAGGCCATTTAAAGAAAATTCTTTGTTGCCTTCCTTGGAGCTTTGCCTAACCTACCAGCCAGCAAGGGAAAAGAACAAACACAGACAAAAACACGAGTGTATTAACATAAGATTATGATTTATTTGGTTTATTTTTGAAAAATAATATTTTCCTTTGTAATAATATTAACATTTTTCTTGTTTTCTTAATTTTATCTGAAAACCTACCAGGATGCGGACGGCAAACAAAGAATTTTATTTCAAGCCCCTAATAGTGAATAAACGTAGCGAATAGGGAACTGTAACTCTCGGAACAATGTTAATACTTTTACTGATTTTATTCACGACATCTTACAGGCAATGGACACGGATATTGCAGCACTGCATTTGTCAGCAGAAGTCAACGACGATAGGTTAATCGACAAGGATGTGTTGATAGAAACTATTATTAACACAACCGATGACCTTGCAAAGTTTATTTTAAAGAATATAGAGCCTGGGAGTGGCCCTGTTGTATTGGACACACCATCAATAAGATTTGCTTTAGAAAGTGACAGCGTGGACAGGCTCACCAACCGCTCGATTATGATGGGAGACGGTAACGGGTTTAGCTTGCCAGCAGCGGACAAGCTATTCTCTAATCTAGCTCAAGGGGAAAGTACATTAAATATGATTGTAAGTTCATAAACTGTGAAAAATATTCATATTGACAAAGAGATTATCATAGGTAAATAAATAAATTAATGCGTACTATTCATGTCTCAAAAATTTTTTATGAAAATAGTAGAAAGCTATCATTTCTACATTGAAGTTGATGGTAATCGTTATCAAAAGAATTACTTTGACGGCCGCGTAACCAGCGATAAACTGATACCTTATATACCCATTCTATAATTGAGAACATGGAAATATCAAATTGATTTCTGCTAAACAAAACCCGTTGACACTGAAGAGACAGAATAATGGCTGTGAAGAATATTTTTAAAAAAACAAATATAAATAATGGATCGCCATTAATACCTTGTCATGATTATTTTTTTATCTTATAGGTGGTATGCATAAGAAGAAGATCATTTCAAGCTGATAATGTCAAGGATGCCTTTTCAGAGTTTGATATTCTGTCATTGACTTTTACAGACAGGGAAAACAGTGAAATAGAAGGTACATTATTATCAAGTAGAATTCCTAAACATATGATAGATTAGTCAAACTCTAAATGTACAAAGAAATGACTTTCATTTGACTTGTTTGTGCCATGTCGTCAGATTTTTAAGAACATGGACACAAACAAGTGTACACAAGCGCGACATACTGCTGAATATAAAAACAGCTACACTTAAAGATGGCTATGGTAGACACCTTTGTAATGTTAAATGCAAATAAAAGAAGACGTTCGCAGTATTTGGAGACTGTCTCACAAAAACACTTTCTCATGTCATTTTGAAGTGACGGGTACACAGGAAGATATTCGTATTACTTTCACCAGTGACTCCGATGTAAATATCCCACATACGAAGTTGGAAAGTTTTTACAGTGAAACCGACAATGTCACGCACTTTGGCACAGTTTTTGAGGTAAGATTAAAATAATTCATGGGGCACCAGATGCATCTGTGCGCGGATAGATGTGCTTGGATATATGCCGTGATAGGCAAATGCATGCACACAAGCAAATAACTACTCATACACACCTACTCATACATACATACATACATACACATAGATACATAGATACATAAATACACACTACATACATACATACATACATACATACATACATACATATATACATACATACATACATACATACATACATACATACGTTAATTAATCCGTTGGAATTTAGGATGCAGCCACAAACATCTGTTTGTATATATGATGTAATAACAAAAAATGCCTGTTAAAAGTTATCAATTATTGATATCCATCATTGTTGTCTTTGTTGCATACATGCAGGTATCACGACCATTCCATGCTATTGTTATAACACTACAAAACTCAGAGCCTATGCACGGAAAATCTGTAGCGTTCGTTTTCGATCGCGTTGTCACGTATTCAAATGGGTACCATGGTTACCAGTTTACTGTTGATGTAGAGTTGGACGGAAACAATTCCAAGATCTTCATTCCCGAGCACTACATCATGAGGACTGGAAAATATTTTTTAGCGTTTTCAATTCCAGAGGGTAAGTTTAAAACTTTCGTTTCTGTACCTCCCGAAGTTACATTTAACATAATAAAATTTACTTTGAAATATAGTAATGTCAATATCGCACAGCGGGCCGCAGACTCGGCTCACTGATATACCAATTGCAATTCATCTATGCTGTTAGTTTGTCACCGCACACAGCGGCCTTCAGTATTTTTTACTTCGATGTGCTTGTGATAAATTTATTGTGTTTCCAGGACTTAAAATAAAATGATCCATATTTTCGTTTTGAATAAATACACTTCATAGTTCGATAGTAACTGTCATGACTTGTGTCGGGAGTCACCGTCCTGGCGCAAAGTGCTATGGGCAAGCTTAAAGGACTCAGCCTTTTTAGGATATTACAGATTATGGACAAAGCACTTATAACATTTAGATTGGCAGCAGTAAAGCATTTATATAATTCACGAATTCATATTCATTGTCTCATTTCATCAAAAATCAAACATCAAACAACGTGTTTTTGCAGAAAAGACAGTGGAGTTCTCAGTGATTGTCAAACAAACTACCTGTACGTATATGAACAAGAGCAAGGGCACGTGGGAAACAGACGGATGCAAGGTATATGTTTGGGTTCGAATCCGATTGAAAACTATCGAATTTGGGATAATTATTGTCAAAGAATTGTAAAATGTACCATAGTTAGAATAATGATAGTGTACGTCGCCACCAAAGTATGTCTAGGGAATAATTTATTATAATAAAATGAACTAAAATGATGCGTATTTGTATGTCAACCGTTTTCATAGCAAATAATTTAGGGTTTAAAGATACACATTTATCCAATTTTAATGGAAACATATTAAGCAAATTTAATTGCTGCTAGTTGGTCAAATAGCGAAAATATGGTTAAACAAACCAAAAGTGGTGTACGTTTAAGAGCGTAACTTTTAACTGTAAAAATGCTTTTTTTTTGCTTATTTTTTTCTTTGTTTGTATTAGTTGTCTCTGTTCACATCCGTATGATATGGCAAGTATTCGGGTGGCTTGCAGGCAGTTAATTGCCTAAAAAACTTTATTTCGTAATCTGCGGAGAAAATATGAAGCGCGTCGTCAAAAATGCACGTAGGAAAAGGCACTTATGAGTACTCATCTGTGGTACTAAAGAAGTGAATTGAAGGTGTGCATGTACCTTTGGTAGTACGGCTGACAATAAACGACTTTAACAGTCGAATGGAAATAAAGGAGGACTGACTTGTGCCTCGAGAAACTTATGTTTGAACACACTAAAGCCTATGATTGCAAGATGTCCGCATTTCTTCTCCTTTCACAATGTTAGCCTACTATACTTGCATAGAAAGAAAACTATCTCGATTTTACTAGTAATGGTCTCGATTTTAATGTCCCCATTTTGTTCCGTTTAGAGATATTTTGAACTTCAATCCGGCTAAAAGACAGATTGTAGTGACACAACAAGTCATTTAACAGTTAATGGGTTGATCAAACAGCAATGTGAACGAATTCAATTGTTTGTGTTGCGTATTTCTTATACTGAATGTTATGCATGAAAGCAAATATTTTCGTAGCTGGAAATTGCAGTATGCGATTGCAATTGAAAATGATAAGTAACACATGAGAGCGAAATATGAATATACATTTTATAAGGTATTTCTCTTCCAATTCAGGCATCATCGTTATCTACTCTGATGTCTACAGTGTGTCTGTGCAACCACTTGACCCTGTTCACTGTGACACCAGCCTCTTGAAGAATCGGAGGTGACTGTACTATCCCCTTGATGCGGAAGAATCGGAGGTGACTGTACTATCCCCTTGATGCGACGGGGGCATGCATGGTCCAAGAAATGTAATAGGTTTAATATCAATTTGTGATTACAATTTGACACACACACACACACACACACACACACACACACACACACACACACACCACACACACACACACACACTACATATATATATACATATATGTTGAGGGGTTATATGAGATTTTATCAGTGTCAGTCCAGATCTTGAAGGGAAACTTCGAAAATTTTCGACATTATCTGTAAGGTGGCCATTTTAATTCGTTGTTCTTTCTGCCGGTCTCTGAAAATGGTGTGCTTGATGAAATTAGGAAGATTGGCCCCAATATCCACTGGGAAAAACATGATTTACCCTAAGCTTGTAAAGTTAACCTTGCTGAACATATCATTTGCTGTCCACATGTAATCAATTGTTAACTAAGCCAAGGCGTTTTCTAAAGTCAATCCGGTATGTAAAAGGGCTCTGTCATGAATGTTGGAAATTACCGGTCTATCTCTATCTTAACATCCTTCAGTAAAATAGTTGAATCTGTTGTTAAGAATCAACTCTCACTTACCTGGAGAAGTATGATATTCTTATTAAGGTTCAAGTTGGTTTTTCCCCAAAACATAGTACAAAACTCGCCTTGGCTGATCTGTTCTGCGATATAATGGAAAAACTGACGATGACTTCATTACTTTTCGGATTTTTATTGACCTTAAAAATACTCTTGATACGATTAATTAAGGCATTATGTTACAATAATTAGACTATTATGGTATAAGGGAGTTGCCCTTACAGTGATATAAAAGCTACCTTTAAGAACGTTAGCAAACAGTCACAATAAACAATGTCATTTTGATATATAGATCCACTGAATGTGGGGTTCCACAAGGTTTTATTCTTGGCCCTATTTTAATCTTGTTATGTATTAAAAATATTGTACGTTCCACTGATACATTAGATTTTTGAATGTTTGCCGACGATACAAATATGTTCGAATTCATCAAATACACAAGTGTGATCAACCTTGACCAGATCAATGTTGAATTTCAGAAGGGATGTGACTGGTGCAGTGCAAACAAGCTCACTGTTAATGTTGAATAACGAATTTTAATTAAACACCCGAGGCTCGTAAATACTGAGGGCAGCTAGAGTGTCGATGGAAATATTGTAGTAGTGTATCGTCGACAAATTATTTGGGTGTAATTTTAGACCAGCATATGACTTGGAAGGCTCACACATTGATAAAAATAGGAAATTGATTGCCCGAAAAGTTGGAATCATTTCTGAAATTCGTCATATCGTCGCAAAACAATTTTGCTTTTCCTTTATAATTCCATTATTTTACCCCATCAGTCTGCACGATGACCGGGCTTTTCCGGTACCATTGCATGACGGGTAATATAGGCAAGAATGGCGTCTTTCAGTGGCGTCATTGAAAGTAAACAAAAGCAGCAATATCGCCAAAATAAAGACGTGGTTTTCTCATAAACTGAGATATATTTTCACTGTTTTTGAGATGGTAAGTGTCGGCTATAGGTCTGAAGAATATTGTCGACAAATATTTTGGCAATATACATATTTTAAATATAATTTCATCACTTTTCAATCGGATAGCTAAAATGACTTGATTTTGAACGAACTTAACTTTCAAAATTTGTAATTTTTGGTCTAAAGACACAATCGCCAAACTATGCGATTAAACGCACCCCATTGTCAATGTAAACGTAAAATAAAGTCACCTGGTTCACTAGGCACGCGATCGTCGGCAGAAATGGAGCGAATTCACGTGTGTGAATATACGGCAAAATATGAAAATTTTGTCAATTTTGTGGCATAATCCTGCTGTTGAGACGACGCTGCTTGAAAAAGGCTATAGTGTCACTTTTAGCATAGCTTCCACAATACAGTAAACGGGTGCTAAAGTCCCTCCCGCTCGGCTGGTGACCTCACTGCACGAAGAAATGGAGGGTACATTTTCTATGGGGTTGACAGGACCTCTCTTTGAAACTTTGTAATTTTTGGTCTAAAAATCATGTAGACAATCTAGTATGAAAAATAAGGCCTTTAGGTATACTAATTGTTTAAAAATGATTAATCGTTACTGTGGTTCATTAAAATGTGTTCTCAGCACTGTTAACTTTTTAGCGAAACAATGAAAAACCCTAAAATTTTCAAGCCGATTATGTTCCACCTAAGTACCGTCAGACTAATGCAAACATCTCCAATCGGCAATGGTTTACTCCTGGCAACATACAGCTTCATATTACTCATCGGGGGCTTGCCCCCTCGTCGGTAATTGCTCTGATTGACACGATTTCGAGTAACTTGCAGTGAAACCATTGATTGACACATGTCAAATCCAAGTTGTAACGGGCGCGAAGCGCGGTACTAGCCAATCCCTTACCACTTTCTTGAATGCAGCTTAGCTGATTATTATTGCCCTCAAAGTATGACTCATCAGCTATGCCTTAATAAGGTAAAATAGGCGTAGATAATCAAGAAAACCCAGGCTAACGACGTGGCGGGGAAAACGCATATGTTGTAAACAAATGCTCATGAATAGTATCACATGACATCTCAAAGCTGCGCCTATTGGTTGAGAGGCTAGACATAATGAGGGCATGCATAATGAGCTGTCGTGTATTACTCGCTTGTGCATGCTCATTCCACCGGCGAGCCACTCGAAATACACGAAACTTCTGAAACTTGCACAACACGGAATAACTCGTCAGCGTATGAGTACTTTTCTGTAGTAGAGGTTGCTAATTACAACTGCATTCAGAGGTAAACTTTTGGTAGCCCGTATTTGTTGAAAAAATCCTGACAACTAAAATTTCTGTCGATCTCACAACTTGTCTACGTCTGCGATCGCAGGCAGTGTTACAAGTGTTCGATCAAAGGGTCATACTGCTGCCCGTCACTGCCCGACAGGCAATTTACCTTCCAATGTGTGTAATTAGTCGATATCTCTGTACCACAGCCCATTACTCTCTGTAAAACCAAACAAAATAATAGTCCTAGCGGTCGATTTTCCAGCGAGTGTCAACGATCATCTGTGGTATGCCCATGCAACGATGATCGTATCCCGGTATCCACACACTGCCCGTCAGGAAATTATATTGATGACAGCTTTGAGACAGGATTCAGTCATTGTGAGTAAAAACAGACGCATATAGTTTGTAGCTTTCTATAAACGTGGCAGTACTCTTTGGGGGCTGGTACACATCAGCAGGGCTAAACAGCAGCTCTTTGGTGTTTAGACATCGAATCTTGACAATACGGCATGCAGTCGACGGGTAGTTGGACCGGTCGGAAGTTTTGTGATCGCTATAAGACCTTTCAATCTAGTTTCGTTCCAGCAAAGCCATTTTTGTACCTATCTTCATTTCTACTCTAGAAAGATAATTAGCTTTAAATTTGATCCGTAACTTTAAGAACCGTGTGAGTTTCTTGTTCTAATGTTTTGATGTTATAGCATCGACAGCGGTCAACTCTCGTCGAAGTGTCAACCATTTATGCGCAGGGTGGGAAATTTAACTGTCATAGAACACGTGCATACTGAGGTTCTCAACGTCTTCAAATCATCAAGAAAATAGTTATTTTAATTAAATAAATTACAAATAATGTCAAATTATTGTAAAATATCTTCATGTGATAACAAATATCAATTGTTATTTATACCTTAGTGATTGAACCCACCCATGAAAGAAAATGGTTTCTGACATGATGTCACACATGCCAATCACCCTACAATACCCAAATCAAATCAATGGTACCGGCCACACCTCAAAAGCCGGGTTATCGTGCAGACTGCATATTGTTACTTTATTGAGATCTGAGAATACATTCAGTCCTTTACTCCAACCTATCTTAATTTTACAGAAACAAGTTGGCTGCCTTATTTGCTGCCCGAACTCATGCCGCCCCTCTATTTCAGCAGCTGGAATTCTTAATATCTATAAGCAATGTGAATTTAATACTTGTACTTTTATCTTTGACCTTAAAAAAGCCATTTCTCACATTCGGTATAGTTACCTCGCTCCAGTTCCAAACAGTATTCAACACGTCTTAAAACTGGCGAAAACATCTATATCCCTAATGTTTATCTTACTTTGAGTTAACACAATTTGAAATGTGTTGCAACTAAGCTATGGAATAAACTTTGAAAATATATAACAAATTTAAGTGAAAGAAGTCATTTCAAATGTTAGTTTAAAGATAGACTACTTACTCGTCGATATTACTTTTCCCGTCAAAGTCGTGGTTTGTTTGTCACGTTATCTTATTTTCTGAACTGTGTCTCATTTCATTTGTTATTTTGTTATCTAGTTTTGATCTGGATTTGATTTGAAATAAAGTTTGCAATTATTGCTGCAGGTTTTTTCTGTCGATATCCAAATATGTACAGCTTTTATATTTTTTATAATTTATATAGCATAGATATTAACGACCACAACTAGGCTAGTTCAGAAGTATGTTGTGGTCCCCGCTAGGAATACTTGCTAAATTACAGAACTGCAATGTCGCTATTGTTCCGCTTTCTTTTATTGTTATCTACCCGTGTATTTTTAGTGGGTGTAATTTTATATTTGTAGCGAAATTATATCATAATATATATACATATATATATATATATATATATATATATATATATATATATATATATATATATATATATATATATATATATATATATATAATCATTAGACAGATATTGAACATCTGTTGATGTTAGCTTTCTCACACTTCTGTTCCATTTAATGCAAATATTTTTGATATTTAAAACTCCATATATATACATATACATACATACATATATACATAATATATACATATATACATAATATATATATATATATTATATATATATATATATATATATTATATATTAAATATTCAAATATAATATTCAAATATAATATTCAACCATCTGGTTTACTAATTATTTTGATGATTTAGAACAAAACATTAAAACATTAAAACATTAAAAATTTGGATTAACTATAATGCAAATGCTATTATTTATTCAACATTGTATCAAACAATAAGTGATTGTATCTTCTAGTTTTTAATTTTTATTTTTAGATTTTATCACTTCATTTGTTTCGTACATTTTCAGAATCATTTCAATTCATATTCTACATGGGATTTTTCAACAATGTATACTTTGTTTGTCACCCTACCCCTTTAATATTTATATTGATGATTTTATTGTCAAATTAGATAGCTCTGGGGTTGGATGTAATATAAGTGGTATAAGTGCAAATATCATGTGTCATGCACAAGACGTGACACTGATTAGCCCTTCTATCAAGGGTTTGCAATGCCTTCTTAATAACTGTGAAGGTTATGCCAATGATCATGATATTATATATAATTCATACAAAACCAAGTGTATGGTTTTCAGCGGAAGGATATGTACGGTGGTTAAAATCCCCACTGTATCACTTAACGGTGAATTGTTCAAATTTGTTAATAAACATGTCTACTTAGGAGATATTATTAGCAATGGCAAGACTGATGATGGCATTGAGAGGCAGGGACGTGCTTTTTGTGTTCGAGCCAATATTTTGGTGAGACAGTGAATTTTAAAGTTAAAGTTATTAATAGATTATGAAATTGATGTTCAATAATATCTATAGACAACACCTTGGAGTTCCTCCTTTTTAGTATTGCTTACGGTATGTATATGCATCAAGTGGCATCATGTCACTTACCATCATATTTATACGTTCAGATGCAGAATGGAACAATCAACAAATAAGCTTGTAAAGGCAACATGTGAGTCAGATAGGTTCATTAATAGTGAGTTGCTATAGTTTTGGAGGAGGCTACTGTATACATGTAATATATGAAACATTAACTTCTGTATGATGGCCCTAGACTACACGAAGTGAGAGGCCAGAGTCAGCAATTAATATTCTTTGTGAGATTGAAGTCTTTCCTTTTCTTTCTTATGGTCATTTTAGTATGAAATAAAAATAATAATAATTAGTGTAAGGAAGAAGTCACAAATATGAGCACATACATACACATAACATTCGGTTTTCTTTTATTATATAATTTTTACATTATATTTATATTTTTCAATTAGGCAAACCAAAGAAACTACAAACTTTATAAACGTATTTATATTCTTATCTTTTGACGAACAGAGATAGTAATTCAAAAATAATCGCTCTTGATGTAATCAGTAGTAAAATCTATTTCTATACAGCGTAGTATTAGTTTTCATCTGTAAGCTAGTAGTCTTCCCTTCGTACATTTTGAATCCATATTTCATGCTGTCTAAAATCATATAAACAGATAAAGTCGGTCTATGTTCACTCCGTTTATTGTGGTATCTCGTGTATAATATTATATACTATTGCCTGAATACATGGGTTTATGTGTGCCCGAGAGCAGGTGATAATTTGCCCAACGCCAGGAGGGCACATAAACCATGTATTCGGTAATAATATTTTTATACATGCCTCTTCACAGTTAATGCCATATGACATTTAGTTACATGCCGGGTATTTAGAAACAATTTAACCATTTTCGAGCAGCATCAAACAGATTTTTACGAAAGTCAAAATATCAGTGCGCGCATGGATATTTTACATCTAGCATTAAAGTGTATGTCCCACATAAATTTAAAGTTAATTTTGCTTAAAATGAGCCATTGCTATATGATTTTGCCATCCCTACTTTATCAAATAAATACATCATACAAAGGAAACGACGCGGTTAAATATTATAAAAATGCGATATTTTGTGCGATTTTGAAGTTGGCTGCCATTCGGGTCGTTTCGGAATTCGCAGGAATTGCCACCGGAAAGGACGTAACTAATTGAACGTACGAGTGAGCGTGTTCGCCACGGCCATAGCGAATGCATTGCTGTGACGTCAACATGGTGAGAAGTTAACCTTTTGGTGGCTGAAGTAACCGCAGCCATAGCCGGTTTAACATGCATTTTAGAATGCCGTATTTGCCAAAATTACAAGAAAGGGTCGGAAAAGAGGCATTCAGACAAGCGTTTTCTGCGGTGCACATTTTCGAGTGTCTCGCATGCCCTGCCTTGTGACTTCGCGAATACATACGGTTCGAAAGCCAGAAGAACGGTAAGATAGAATTTAATTCCTGGAGCTACTACATCGATTATGTGATCGCAATGCCGTACCAGTACGACCACTGTCACCAGAAAGCGTTCGCATGTATCATCATCAACTGTGGACATGGTGGACGAGAGCGAGAACAGCAGTATGACTGCGACAGGTTGCCCAAAACATGTCGAGGGGATGCGGGACCCGTATGGCTTTGTTTACATCCACAAGTGCTGAACGCTAATTCAGCTGCTTTACGAAAGTGATTGTAAATAAAAAAATACAAGTACTACAACTCATGTATGTCTGACTCTATAATTAGTAACATCGGGAGATATCTAACTTATTCTAAAAAGTTTACGTAGTGATTGACTGACTCTCTGCGAGACTGAACGATAGGCAGCACGGCTCTGCCAGTAACAGTGACATGTGCAAAGTTTTCATACTGTTGACGAAGCAGTCGCGTTGTCGTCATCTGTTAATCCCTTCTGTCCGACTAAGTCTCCCCTAAAATATTTTAGCTTCTTTGAGAATTTCGCAGTCATGAAACAATAAACACTGTGCTTTATATCGTTGACACTTAATCAAGAAAAAAACCTGGGGAAGCGTAGCTGATTACTCCGTCCATGGTGGTAGTACTACCTCCATGCTCCGTCACAGAAATGGCCAGCTGAGCCACTCGGCCTCGGTTGCCAGTGTGCTTGATATTTACATCATATCAACTTTAATTTATCTGTTCCCGAGAATTTGGCTGGACTTGGTTTTTAAAGTGCCAAACTTCATGTGAGGTTTTATAACGCCAAACTGAAGATTTTGTGGCGAGAATACTACTTTGTTTTTTATGCTAACATAACCTTCAGCCACTTCCACTTCCAGCTATGGATCGGAACGATGCGTGTTAAACGGTGGACAATTTTCAACTTGACCTCTACTACATTTATCTTCAAACGTCGTGGTGTAATTCAAATTTTTGTATACAGATTTTGACGAGGCAATTTATGTTAAGAAGTAATAATGAGTTGGGATGGCAACTCCAGACTTATTCATATTTTGGTAGCTTTCGGTTGTGTGTACGGTAGTGCACTGGTGATGGTGTGTTTGACTGTGGTCACGGTGGGCTTGTCATAGACGATCAAGAACGACAGGAGTTCCGTTCTTGTTCTCGCTTAGGTTAAAGGTACACGGTCACCGTAAAGTTACATTTTCCATATATGGTAAAGGGGGCGGGGCTTAGCGTACGACCCTGTAACACCTGAGCTGTCGGTCCTCCATATTTGATACGTCAAAGATCATGCAGACGCACGCTGCTAAATATGCCATGGCTGGTCATGTGGGGGCGCCCTTTTTAAAAAGCGGCCACCCGCGTAAAATCTGTGATTGGCTATTAAAAAAACAGGTGACCGAATACCTTTAAGGTCCCGACTTTTAAAATTTGCAGGCCTGTAAATTCTGAACAGCTTTGTCATATCTTCTGTGACGATGACATTCTCAGTTGCACCGCTTTCACTCATGAAATTATCACTATCTCCATAGTCAATGCACTATGGCACCATCGCGCGTCCTATTGTGACGTCACAGCTACTTACGCCAAAACGGGGAAAGCTCGGCAATTTTCGGAAAATGTCGCCATGATTGACGTCAAAACATGCAACATTTCCCATGTTTTCGTGAAAATAACACAATGCAGCCGTCTAAAAACCGCTCAAGTAAGCTTCAGTTTGTGTGTAAATGTTTGTTTTATTAATACCAATTCATTGACAACCAGAACTAGAGTATACGCCTCAAGTCAAACGAAAATAGCCTCAAACTGTGGTGGGACTCACACTTTAAGCGTCTACTTGACGTCGAAAACGTCGAAGGGCTTCACTGGACCGGGTAACCATTGAAAACAGCAGTACATCGTTCACAGGCCCGCTAACTCCCCGGATATTCCAATTCAAATCAATGCATTGATTTGTACTCATATTGAGGCATGTAATAAATTTCTCAACTGAATTATATCTTGTCTTATTCTTTAAGCTTCTAGTTTTGTCTTTGTTGAATCAATTTTTTTAAGTTATGAACCGTTTCTACACTAGTCATCACATATTATGCTACTTGTTTCTAAATACCCATTCAGGTAAGTTTATGCAATAAATTTTAAATTTCCAATAAACTATTAACTTTGAATCCTGTGCAGACATCAAAAGCTGGTGTTGCTCAAAAAATTTTACTGCAAATCAAACCATGAAAGTTTTAGCGCAATTTACAACGTTCATCCTTACAGTTGTCAGTGCCCGTATATATATATATATATAATATATCCTTTCGAGTAGTTCAACCCTCTGCTGATCTTGAAATCTCATAATGAATTATGCGATTCATCAAAAGTCTCAGCTTGATGCACATTGTTATGACAACCAACTAGCAAACGTAATGTCACACAAGAGCTCAGCCCAATAAGCTCGCACAGCTTTGTAATTTCAATAAAGTGACAGTTCACTGTTCGTAGCCGATGGGTTTTGGATAAAGATATTTGTGAGACACAGGGGCTTTATCATAGGGGTTGATAGCCTCGTAGCCAGCCTGCGGCAAGCTCGCTGAGCTGATCTAAGACCGACTACTCAGCGTTGCAGCATACTTTTGTGTCACGGCGGTGACCAGGCTGTGACCCTTGACACACAGAGACGGCTACTAGCGTGCACGTACAAGTTAATTTAGTAGTTTTATGACTTTATTGCTTGCAAATCTTGTTCAAATAAAAAAAAACTATCGAAGCTTGGCCATGACGATGAAGCAGGATTGCAATGGCAGCGACCATGCCGTCAAAAATTTAAAGCTTATCGTCCTGCAATGACGCATGCGTATCAGTTAGTCGCTTGCGCCAGCTATTTAATCTCAAGTCCAATCTTTCGTCATATTTCAGTTCATAGTTACACGAATTATGCACAGTTACTTGGAACAGCAAAATCCGGATTAACACTTAGGAGATACGTTTGTAGACACTAGTGTTCTCTATTGTGTCCTATCTCAAATATTGTCGTTTGTAAATCATGCATTATTTATACACGTGTTGATTGGACAAGATTGGCCAAAAGTGGCCAATCCACCACGTCAAAATGAGTATGGGAAAATGTCTGAACGATGATCACTTTTGTGAATGAATTTTCGAAACAGCTTGTTACGACGCCGTATGTCAGTCACATTAGCAAAGTGGAACAAAATAACCCGTTGACCATACTACTAATAAAAAATAACCTCGTTGCATTTTCACATGAGTTCAAGAGAATTGTTGACAATGACAAATTGAACTTAGAAGAGTTACAAGAAGATGCAATTTATCCAAAGAATTTCTCCGGTACCTTCAACCAACTCGAGCTCGTGTAAGTATTACTAAACCAAAGCAATCATTATATAAATATGTTGCTAGACGTTTTGATTAAGCCAGCACGGGGGTTGCTGAAATTTAGTGTGTTGGTACGTTTGGGAGGCAACAATGCCAGACGCTAATTGAACATAGTTTCCATTATACATCCATTTTCAGGTTCTAGATCAGCACACAGAGAATAACTGGTTCAATTAGTCAAAGTAAGAAAATAGTGTAATTATATCTGCAAACTAATCAAGAGCAAAAGTGCAACTGCAACATTGGTAAATAAAAGGTGGATATTTCTTTCAATACTGGAGTAAGCTTATATTGTGTACCCTGCGATGCTTCGTTTATGAATCTCATGTGATCTTTCATTCATGAAAAATTAAAACACAAAAAATACCACTCTCTTAATTACCCTTAGGCCTCACAAGTGCTCCGACATTCTCATACATTGCACGGGTAATATCACACATTTCTACAAATGCCCCATTTAATAAAATATAACTAAATCTCTGACGTTGAACTGTGACGAACGCCCAAGAATTTAAGACAATTTAAGACATAAACCACGTCTAAAACCACTTACGTAAGGCTTTCAAAATAATGTTTATGCTCAATAGGTTCAACGCTTGTTTACTACAAAAGTTAGGTTGAAAGTCTTAATTCCCAAATAGTTTCAAGGAGACTGTACTGGGCTTTCTTATAAAAAGTATTATAATCGTCTTCGTGCACTCTACTGGGAACTGTCTTGCATAAGCTTAATAGTTGAAAAGAGCATCAAAGGGAAAGAATCACAAACATTCAGAGAAAATGAAACTTTCAATTATTTTGATTTTGGTAAAACATTTCTCTGAAACAACTTGACCGACTACTTTGAAACTTTATATGAAGAATTCTTTGGGTGAATTCAATCAGTTTTAGTCAGTTGGTAAAGCAAAAATTTTGTCTAGACAGTTGAGCAATGGTTAAATATCAGTGCTCACGTAAAGTGAGCCACCGACGATGTACACCGTCAGCAGTTACAGCCAGCACTGATGCATGCAAACGATCACTTATACTCATTCCCTTCCAATAAGATAATCCACTGCATACTCAGAAGTGTGCTGGTGATATTCAGAAACATCTTTATTGTTTATAAGTATGCCCTTAAGGTAGAACGCACCTCGATGACAGACATTAGGACTCTCAAACTTTTACAATTCTCTTCTGATATACCACATGTGGGGGTTCAGTTTAAAGCTCTTGGTGAAAGAAAACTTTTCCATGGCTTAGTTTTTCGAAATTCGAAAATTTTATTTTTCTCCATAGAGTTAACACAGGGATGGCGGCCATTTTGAATTTCAAATATCGAGAAATCACAAGTTATTTGTCTCTCTAGTACCAAAGTTTGCATGGTGACCCCTGATTTTTATTCTTGCTTTGGTAAGAGAATGGTAGAATGTTTCACGAAAGAAAGTTTGAGCAAAAGTTTAAGTCTTTCACTTTCGAGGTGAATGTTACCTTAATTTACAAACAAGCCCGCACCTTTTATCAAATTGATCTTACATACCATAGCGGAGCTATAGCAGCCAGTAGGTTGTTGTTCCATTTCACTCTCCGTCATCGGACTATTTAGAATGTTTCAATCTATCTCTGTCTCAGGTTTAGTTCTGTCGACAGATTAAATTTATTAAGTTCACCAGACAAATGAAAATCATGTATTTGCAGTTTAATAAGTGAGAATATAATATTAAAACATTCATTCATTCATCTTACGGGATAGAAATGCATATTGAATTTACGATTGATGAATGAAGTGGGATAGACGAGAATATTTTAACGTTAGTTTTAAAGCTATATCAAAATTTAGACGTTTCCTCATCGAAATGATTTCCTTTTTGGAGATGAACTTTTTCCAATTTAGATTTACGTTGCCTTTATTCTTGCAACAAATACGGAAAATAGTTTGCAATAAAGCGATTCAATACAGCACATTTCATGTTTAATTCTGTGATCCATGTACACTCACTATAATGGTACGAAAGATAATGTCATTTTTTTAAGTTTTTAATGCTTTTTTTATGAAATGCTAAAAAAAATTACTCACACTTCAGTGGGTGCGAAAAGAAATTCATCATGACACATGTTTCCCACAGTGACATTTTGATTACTATTGCTTAACATTCGAAATTGAAAAATGAATGGCAAGATCTGTTTCTCGGCTTAAAATCATCGGAAACGAAGATGATTTTCAAGATGTAGAAACTACAGTATCATCTACGACACTCACTCCGCTGTTCGCCTTATATTTGAACTCTTCACTATGCGAATCACCACGTGTACTTCTATTAAGACATGAAAATTAAATGTTCAACCCCATTTGATAATCGTACGTTATTAAACAAATGATATCTTCACAAGGAATACAGTACCATCATTAATAATTCAAACTAAACACATTGCTGATCAGCGAAACATGCGAACATCCACAATGCAGTTATGCCTAACCTGAATGGCTCAAATTATTTGTTGAACATCCTGAATACAACATCTAGCAATGTAGCTAAAGCATCAGTAAATTCATTCTCAAATACCTCAATACCATTTCTAGAAGGCAAACTTTCACAAGCGTTTGAGTAAACTGACAATACACATCAAAGCAAATAATACTTCCATCAAATAAGCGGCTAAATAAGGTCAATGTTCATCTGGTATCGCGGAACATTTAAGGTCAATGTTTATCGGATATAGATGAAAGACCATGACACGCAAGATATAACAATATTGCTCTTCTGTTTTGAAATGCTTAATCAATGACAAGTTCAGCTTCTAAAACATCAACATTAATATTTCAAGTTCAGCTTTAAACTATATAAATTATATAAGACGCTAAACCTCTTCATGGAAATTAAGATATAAGTAAGCTAAGTACATTCCACTTTGAAACTTATTATTGTCAATAATATCTCATGTTGACGTGTATATCATACAATTATACAATGCTTTCTTTTCCTTATTGCTATTTTATGATTAATGAATAATAAAGGTTCATGTCGATACGAAATGTTTTGTTCACGAATTGGTCGTCAACCCTTCACTCATTGCGTATAGTGCCATGGCAACGGCCTTGAGCAGGTGGTATTATAATACTGTATATCAGTAGTTGAAGAAGTTTAGTCCACTAATCGACTACATTGAAGAAGAGAAAGACGTTTCGCTGCTGTTATTTGTAATTTCACTTTTTCGTAGTTCCAAACTGGATTAATTTCTGCAGACGAACTTGAGCTCTGAAAATGGACCGGCATAGAGTAGTTTGTGCCTGGGTCATTACTAAATTGTTCATGGCTACCATGAGCTTGATAACGCATGGTGAAGGTGCCTCAAAAGGTAAGTATTGTTTTTTTGACACCATGATATAATATATGCATTTGTTCCGTTCTTTATAATGTGATAGATAATTTGATGATAGTTGTCATAAAAATCGCTTTTTTCATGAAATGTACATATCGAAAAGCAGACATTCAACCACAGGGTGACATTTTCGAAACAGTTTTTGAAAGATGTGATGAAAGCTCTGAAACTTTGCATTATATCATGTATATATTTTTCAGGATAAAATCGCAGAGCAATGAGGCAGATGTCCTTTATTTTTAACTCCGTAAACTTGCAGTGACTGGGTTGGGCCGCTAATATACTTTTATCTGTATAATCATGAACGCCCATGACATAATCCCATGCAGGTTCTAAAACGAAAAATACAACAGGTTTCTTTTGGTAAGTGTAGTTCAATATTAGCCCAGAGCAGCACGGGAACATGATTAAGATTACAAAAAACCTCACTTTAGTTTAACAATTTCTGTACGTTTTCTTCGTTTTTGTTCACCAAGTACGGATTATATGGATAAGATGTACTTGCAGTGTCATCATGTTTCGAGTAAAGAAAATGCGTCGAAACGCGAATGGCCGAAATTTATTGTTGATATAAATGATATCCATAATGACCAAATAACTGTAGAGCTCTCCTTCTTTTCAAGTCATTTCAGTTCTGTTTAATTTTCGTGAGAATCTATCTAGGTTGTCCTGCTGTCTATAACATATGTTAAATTGTCAGCCGTCAAATCTCTAATTCCCACCTGCTTGTAGATATAACAATACATCTTTCGACTACATAACTCATAGTACATACCAAAATTATCTTATGAGCATATTTAAATGTTATCTTGACGCTAAGTGTGAGCAGAACTAATGTTTGTGAGCTGAATTGGATAAACAAGTCCTGACATGAAATAAATATTTGAATAATTTAAAAGATAACAAATTTGTCCCGTAAGTTGATTATTACTTATCATATTGCTTTCAGATCCGAGTACACTTGAGTTGAAGAGCATATATACTAACATAAGCGTTTCAAAATCTTTTAATGAAATGTCTGAATTGACCGTTTGCGTTTGGATCAAAAGTAAAAAAAATGAAGGCCACGCTTCACTGGTGTCGTATTCGTTTGATGATGGCAATAATGAGGTGCTTGTCTATTATGATGCCACCGCATTCGAACTATACATTAGCGGCCAACCTGTAAGAGGTGATAAACTTTCGCTACATGATGGCTTATGGCACCACATTTGTACCACCTGGTCATCAAATGATGGCGGCTGGGAATTTTACAATAACGGTGTCAAACACAGCAGTGGCATTGGTCTAAATGCTGGCAACATCGTTAGAGGTGGAGGCTTCATGGTTTTAGGACAAGATCAGGATACCCAAGGAGGAGGATTTCAAGATTATGAAGCTTTCATTGGCAGTTTTACAGAATTCAACATGTGGTCAAGGGTACTGAGCAATGCTGAGATAGGACGAATAACTGTGGATTGCTCTGCTGAAGGCGATGTATTTAATTGGAATATTGATGACCTTCGGATACATGGCAATGTTTCACTGACATACGAAGACATTTGCAGTAAGTAAATTAGTTTTCGTTATTACGGAAAGCACAAAGCAAAGTGACCTTGGGAGCTATTGTTTTAGTTGATATTTATCGGTATCGTAAGGGTCATATGACTAAGCAGAAAACTAATCAGTAAATGATTGATAAACGTCGTAAACTTAGGAACTACTACAGTTTTCAGAGAAACGCGAGGGAACGTTTTGACCTAAGATATCTAAACACATTATTTCTTTGTTATACAATGAAAATTTACTCTGAGTATTTTATTTGAACAGAAGCCTCGAGTATAAAAGCCCTACTATTACAAACGTAAACGGTCAAGCTATTGATCGAGCGTGTTATGTTCGGTCCCAGAATCCAGTAATTTTCATGTTAAAGGCGTTCAACGTCATTGCATAGTGAATATAATGTATGTGAATATATAGCGCCTACACGTGTCAATTGTCGAAGAGAAACTGAACAAGCATTGATGGTAGTGTTTTATGGTAAGTGCCGTCAGGATGGAGCAAAATTGGCAATGGTGTACAGTATCATAATACAACACATCACTTTGGATCATCAGACCGTTTTGCAATTTAAATATTTGTTGTCTTTGCATTAATAAACGAAAAAGTAAAGATTCTAAGCCATATCTCTTTTCTACGATTACTATGTGCTATCGCGGATATCTTTAATTTTATGTGTTTTTATTTTTTTTCTGTGGAAGTTGGTTTCTCGAGCTCTTTTATTTCGAAATAATGGGATTAATTAAACAGTCTTATCCCAGTCATACGCAGCAAAAGGCTTTTGACATCGATGAAACGATGTTGTTCAACAATACAAGTAAAGTGAACCGTGCAATTGCCAGTCTTCATCGTAGCATGACTTGTGCCCTTGGAATTAGTGTAGTATATTATATAGTCTTTTCATTTACATTGTAAACTAATAAATGAATCATTAAACATTCTCATCTTAGTGCGCATTGCTATGCCAACTAGTCAACAAACCAACTGACAAAGTATCATATAATATCCAAAACGCACATATAAAAATACAATGGCTTCAACATGCAATTAGGCCTATAAAAACTTACTGTAAGTGGCGCTACTGGTCTGTGACTCTACCGAAAGAATGACAGGGTGGCGATGACTGCATACATCATTATTGATATTTGCGTGTGTGTGTTTGCGTGTTCTTTTCGAGTTCAAGCACTCAAGCAATTTCTTTACGTTCTCATAACAATTGTCCTTACATGCCAAAG
Source organism: Ptychodera flava (assembly GCF_041260155.1). NCBI lineage: Eukaryota > Metazoa > Hemichordata > Enteropneusta > Ptychoderidae > Ptychodera > Ptychodera flava. The sequence continues at coordinate 23,202,955 of NC_091949.1, read as the reverse complement.
AATTGTGCCACGTCGAATCATTTTCTGAAGATAAAAGATTTTATTACCCATTAGAAGCAGAATATAAATGTTATATTGTGTGAAGAAATAGAAAGAGCATCGACGAATCTGATTAATTATTAGCCGCGAGACATCTGTACCTCTGTCACGCTAACTGTCTTTTGACATATTGACCCCTATCGAAATTTATACAGGGGCACATGTTATACATGTTATACAGGGGTAAATTTAAAGAAATGATGTTTCATTGAACAGTAATTGAATATTGATAAACGTATTTCAGCGCGAGTGCTTTATCGAAATGGATTTGTATGGTACACAAGCTATATACAGACATTTATGGGTACATCTCTACTTGGCCAGTATGACTGTGCTTCAATATTTAATTTACTCTACTTGGGCAGTCCCTGTATGGATTATCTAGACATTGTCCCTCTTACTGCAAGGTTGAAATGTTTTTATTGGTAAAGAAATAGGAAGTGCATCGACGAATTGGATAATTTTTTAGCCGCGAGATACTTGTATACCTCTGTCACGCTAACTGTCTTTTAACATATTGACCCCTATCGAAATTTTATCTCAGAACTCAATAAACATGGTTTAATTTTTGAAACTCCTATTGATATCGCAACAAATATGCCAAGTGATCTACTCAATTGCCAGTGTTCATGCTAGCATGGCTTGTGCCCTTCGAATTACTAAAGTATTTTGTGATATATAATATAATATAATATAATATAATATAATATAATATAATATAATATAATATAATATAATATAAAATAATATAATATATAGTCTATATATAGTCTTTTTGTTGATATTGTGAACCCACAAATGAATCATTTAACAGTCTCATATTGGTGCGCATTGCTATGCCAACAAACTAACTGACAAACTATCACATAATATCGAAAAGGCACGCACGTATGAAAATACGATGGCTTTCCAAAATGCAATTAGGTATAAAAAGTTACTTTGAATGGCGTTCCTGGTCTATGACCTCCAACGAACGACGACAGGGCGGTGGTGGCTATAAACGTCATTATTGAAGTTTGCATGGTTTGTGTGGGTTTGTGTGTTTTTCTCGAGCTCAAACAGTCAAGCGATGTCTTCGAGTTCTATTTTCTTTTGTCCATAAATATTCACTTTAAACGCTCTATAGATTCGAATTTTTGTTTACATTTAGGTGAAGCGATTCTACATACACGACAGCAGAAAGTAAAGTACTTTCTAAGATAATCTTGAAAAATACGTGACTATCACACGTTTCCAGAGACTCCAGAGCAAAGGTACTTTCTGGAAGAACTGATTATTTGACTGTCACATGATATTGCCGGTATCATCGCGCTACATTGCGTACTCTGCCACCACCACTGCCATATGAAGAACACTCTAAGGCCAAGTCATGCAAATCTTTGAGGGTCGCCAGGTGGCCACATTATCAGATATCTGAAAAATATTGCTTGCTGCACATTATAACAAATGACATGAAAGGTTGGATTTAGGGAACGTTCGACAACCCTAGAAATGTACAAGTTAACCATGTATAAAGAGAAGCAGGATCAAAAATTAAGATCACATAAGAGACAATAACATTCCGAAGTTCGGTTGGTATTAACCGGCAGAAGAACCAGCTGCAGAAAGCATTCTTCCCCATCATATTCCAACAACCTACTGGAGCTGGTTCATGTAGTGGTCATATGATCGACAACATGGTATAGTTAGAGTGGCCACCATTACATTTGTGTTGTACTATGATAGCAGCGACAGAACAAGATGCAAAATTTAGGTAACGGGTATCCATAAATAAATCTCTGGATGAAATTTTTCTAAATTTCATTGTATCTGAAATCACACCGTTCGCGGCAATGGCGATATACAAATATCTGAAAAGTGGATAACAGACTGAGTGTGAATGGTTTTGCAGTTGAACCAGAAGCCTTTAGCCAGTGTAGGCAAACATGAGCTGACAATGAATCAAGTGAACGCATTCAACATTTCGAAGTGTGCATTTCTTACAATGACATTATCATGCAGAAACCGTGCGTCCTATTGAAATCCTAAGTAAAGAAGAAAATGCAAAATAACGTGTAAACAATATATAAAAACCCAGGTACTTAACGATATATAAGAGGGTTAAGGAGTAAATTACCACGAAGAAGGAGATAAGTTTCAAGCTAGTGTTCAACAGTAATAGGTGTATACGAGAACTCGAGCTTTTATAACCGTGTTACTTAAATGGCATTACCTTTGAGGTGTTGATAACTTTAAGAAGAAGAAGAATGAGGGAAATTCTGACACTGTTATGTATCTCAAGAGTCTACTACTATCCCAGAAGTAAATCTGTGGAACTGAGCTATTTGGAAGGCCTGGGGTGTCAATACAGAGAGAAATGTGAGGTTCTTGATGGAGTACCTAACAATCTAGTGTACAACAAAGGTGATCTGCATCACAATTCGAACCAATAGTTTCTCCATATCCAAAGGTGGCTCACCTTATCGACATCTAAGTGGGAACGGGTGCAGCCTATATCGTTACGACCCCTTCAATGTCAAGGTTATTTGTTAGTGGACGACACTGTGCGACATTTTCCGGTAAAGAAAATAAATATACAAAATGTTGTATCTCCTCTGTGACCACTCTTTAAGCACAAACAAACGCTGATATACAGATATAGACACAGATAAAGACAAATACAGAGAGAGAGAGAGAGAGAGAGAGAGAGAGAGAGAGAGAGAGAGAGAGAGAGAGAGAGAGGGGGCTCGGACTAGAGGAAGGGGCTTATTTATATATATATCTAATATATATATCTATCTATCTATCTATCTATATATATATATATATATATATATATATATATATATATATATATATATATATATATATATATATATATATATATATATATATATATATATATATATATATATATATATAGGCAGGTCACCTGCCAACTATAATAAAAAATGTTTGCCAGTTCATAGTATCACCATTCTGTCATGTTCCAGTGTTCGCGGTGATTTTTTTCTCCTCGCGTACGGCATACGCATTAGTCTGCTAAAATTGCGTAATGGCTGGATTTGAGTGCGTAATTTCACTTCCGCACTCGATTGATGAAAAAACTGACTGTAAAATATAATGTTCCGTTGAATAAACCTACACTACATATTCGGATTGTACGATGTAACATTATTTTAATGAAAACAGTTTAACGAACAACTTGAACAATGTTGATTCTCAGAACGTAACAGCGAAGGGTATACATGCGACTGTCAAAACACATCGGGCAACCCAAAAGTTAGAGTTATGGAAGCTTATCCAGACACTTCTGCAGTGTTCAAAATTTATCGGGATTCCGTCGAGCTCTACCGATGAATCATTTTTTCACGGACTCGTAGAGCAAAGTTTAAAGAAAACAGATTTGTCTGCTTCGACGCCATGCTGCATGTGTGCTTGATCAAAATTTGGAACAGCGAGACGCGATGATCGTGCACGGTTGGCATTTATATAATTTGTCGCAATTTCTGTCAATCACTCACTTTGTGTCATAAGTTTCAGAAACTATCGCTCGCCTGAAAATTTGCAACGTAATTCATAGGCACAGCTGACATGATAACGTGCCTAACGTGATAACCTGTGAACTTCGATGCTGATTTTTCAGACAACGCCCAGAGAATCCGAAACTTTCCACACAAAATGAGTGATTGACAGAATGTGTTGCAACAAATTTCGTCTGGTTGTCGCCTAAGCTCAGTCGTGGGGAGTACTTTTGGTGTTATCCTTTGCGTATAGAAAACGCATAACAATGAAAAAAAATGCGTAAGGGAGTAAATTTCAATGCGTAAATACGCACGATTTTTGCGTAAACGCGAACTCTGTGTTCATTATCAATATCCGCGATCAGGACCTGTCAGGTGGTATTTTGGCATTAAATGATGATATATGGCAACATCTACATCTCTTACGCAATAAGCAAACGCACCCTACGATATACAGTGATATAGGCATCTTTTATAAATACAAAGGCCACTAAAGTACAGCGTTAAATTCAAGTGGCTACACCGACCAATTAGATATGTCAAGACCAACCAACAGTGAGGAGAATCAATAATAGGAAAAGTAACATTATATGGTTCGGCCCCCTTCAGTAAAAAACGCGGAAACTAACATCGGCAAGAAATTTCTTCAGATTGTTGATAATATGTCCCAAAGGGTCCAAACTTCACAAGATCTTCAATAGTGAGTTACAGCCTCATGGAGAATCTGGTCAGCATAATCAAATCACATAATAGGAGGGTACTCACCTACAGCTAGGGACAGATCGACCAGCTGTGTGTAATTTCCGGCACAATTTACATGCCAGAGATATAGGTGACTGTCAAGCCAAAGGTGTCGTTCCAGCTGTCGTTCACAAGGTCAAAGTAACAACGGAAGTCAACGAGGAGAAGGTCTACATCGGCTTCACTGATAACACCTTCAAGACACGCTCCGCTAACCAAATGCAATCGTTCCGTTACAAAAAGTATGAGAATAAAACAGAACTGTCAAAGTTTATTTGCTCTCTTAAAAAGGACCAGGTATTTGACGTTTCATGGTCGATTTTATCAAAGCATCAAGTTATCTAACATAACCAAGCCATGTAATCTTTGTAATTCAGAAAAACTACGGATTATCAACAAAACAAATATTATTTATCAATTTCAACACCACCTAAAGCTATAGCACAATGGTACATCCAAACGTTATAAATGGCATATATCTAAATGGTATTTGTTGTCTCAGACTTATGATTGCGAGACGCATGGAACTTAAGTAACACATATAATTAATTTGTACTTGAAGTAATTTGTGTTATTTTTACAACGCACTGCTCTTCGTATTTAACACTTTGGGTCACTGACCAAGGGCTGCACATTAAGTTCCGAAGTCTGACCGTAAGAGAGTTACGCTGTCTATATTATTGTATAAATTTGAAGACTGTACGACTCAAGAAACTTGTGTTACCGTATTTTAGATGGATATTTATTATCCACCAGAATTGATACATTATGACCAACTGATAGCATCATATTTCATAGACATCTCCGGTCCTTCAGGCAGCAGAAGTGTAACTACTTCAGTACTTCAATGGAGTAGGTATGTAACTGGTCCTTCCTGGAAATCAGTACATTTTGATTGAGTGAGCTAACTAGTATTAACATAATTAAATAAATAAATAAATAAATAAATAAATAAATAAAGTCATTACAAGATGTTTGAATTCTATGTAAGTATAGACTTGCACATACGAGGGATTCATGAGGCCCAGTTCCATTAAACACCATGCTTAGCGGATTAAATTCAAGATAACGCAAATATGAACTTAAGATAAATAACTGACTTCTAGAAAGGATCGTGTACAGACAAAGGACAGTCGGTTTGTGAAAACGATCGAAGATGTCGGGAAGTAACATAGAGTTCAGTTTATGAGTTCACAAAGACATTCTTCAAACACTCGAGCCGATGAAAGAAGATATCACAGTGAGAACAAACTAATGCTAGCAGATCTCATGGGAGTGACTGTGATTTGTAGAACTTCGTAAAACTGAAACTGTCATAAAAACCTGTCCTCATGGTGCAACAGAGGTTAAGCTGAGTAATATACTACTGATGATGTCATGAAGAAATTCCTCGGTCTCAGGTTTCGACACACGCGGATGCAGGTAGTTTTATCTAAAAACAATTCTCTTCCAACAAGGAAATATAGAACATATTTGCAAAGCCCGATCAAGTTCTGTGTACAGAAGGGACAACGTTCCCAGTGAAGCTCGGCAAAAAGATCGGTATCAAGCGAGGGTCACGCGATCAGTTATTCTAGAAAGTACCCTTTCTTTTACCGTCATATGATCAAGTGATCATCATGTGACATGTGTTCCAGTGTTACAAGTCAGTGATCTAAGGGATATCCTAGAGAGTACCGTTACTGTATACTTGCTGTTTTATTTATTCTGTAATACTTAAAATGCATAAGATTTCTACACTTTACGATGAAAAACGGAACAATAGGATGACATATAAATGACTGAAAATTTTTCTTTTCAGAGCCATCGACAATAGAATTTGAAAGTAGCGATACTCTGGTATCAGTTTCAAGATCTCTCTCTGATATGTCTGCACTTACTGCGTGTATTTGGATAAAAAGCGAAAAGAGTGGCGACCAGTCAATGGTATCGTATGCTTACAGTGATTCTGAGTCTAACGAGTTCATAATATTTCATGACTCTGTCAAGTTCATTATCACTATCCGCAATCAGGACATTTCAGGTGGTACGGTGGCAATAAATGATGGTATATGGCAACATATTTGCACATCATGGTTATCCAGCGACGGAAAATGGAAATTATACCACAATGGTATCCTTCGTAGTGAACTGACTGGTGTGAAAGTCGGACAGATAATAAGGGGTGGAGGAGTCTTAATTCTAGGACAGGAGCAAGACAGTTTGGGAGGATCATTTGATTCAAACCAGGCTGTCATTGGCAGTTTGTCTGAATTCAACATGTGGTCTACGGCTCTCAGTGATACTGACATTGGAAGAATAAAATTGGATTGTTCAATTGATGGTGATGTTTTCAAATGGACTATAGCTGATCTTGATATAGCAGGCGATGTTTCTACAGTGTCTGATCATGTATGCGGTGAGTAAGATAACTGATATCAATACCGTTATAAAGCATTTAGGACTATCAAGAACGATGTATCCACATGACCATCAACTTGAAAATTGTTAATGTCATGTAATTTTTGTAGTAGCATGTAGTAACCTTTGACTTTAACATGGTCAACTAGCCCGTAAGCTGTTTCCCTAACAATGCATCAGTAGATGATCGTTTGTTGTAACAGAGATATTCATGGGTTTTTAGTACACGTAAACTTTTATTCAGATTTACTTTTTTCGGCCTTCGAGAGTTTCAGACCGCATTAAAACCAGATGGAGACCTATCGACAAATGTACAATGTTAAGATCCTTTAGCATAGCGTTTAAATCTTCCATATCTCAAATCGAAAAAGATTCAGATGATAAGAAGGGAAATAAATTCTAACAAGCAAAAAGTTAATGGTGTACCGCTGTTTCCTCCAAAAACGGAACAGCTTACTGTGGATATCCACTCTGATTTACAATTGCAGAAATTGATAATGCGTTTGTAGATTTGTCAATTCTACATTTGTTGTAAATGCTATATCGGATAACTTCCCCAATATACATCGTGTTGTTAGACTCAAATATATTTTAAGCACTGCTGCCAGCAGATACATCGCATGTGACAGTTATGAATATTTTACAATAGGCAGAAAACAACACTTTCTTGACATTAACAGAAGATTTTTTCATTGGCTCAGTATTATATCCACTATAACTTAAAAGCACACCTCTGTCTTTCAATATTACCACCATCAGTCACATCATTTATAACTTCATCCCCTCAGTGGGTATGCTGTGGTATAAATTTAATCATATAATTATTGATTAAAATACACTATTTCGAGAAACAGTAATGTTCTTCAAAAGCTATATATTATTTCTCAAAACTATAATTTATATCATGGTGTTTACCATAGTCTTCATGTACATGAAGGAGATCATATAAACTCTTAATACAGGGACCGGGAATAGCACATTACAACTGAACTTAAGTTATTTGCTATGACATCACACATGGCATTCTAGTATAACACTATTTCTTGGAGAAAACCAATCACACATTGGATTCCCCATCGCACCCAAAACAAGTTCTTTGTGTATAAAAAACCTTGCATATAGAGGGGTCATTCCTGTATCAATGTGCATCAACACTAATTTGAAGTGGTTAACGCGATCGATGGACTTTGATGCATCGAAAAAGCAAAAGACCACAAGGACGCCCTTTGCTGGTATAGTATTCAACATTTTTTGTATTCAAAACTTTGACTGATTGCAGTGATTTATATACCGCAGCACTTAATACAATTTAGACAATTATGGGTGCGCGTACCTATTCCGGACACTTAGTACTACCACTAACTGTTAGTAGTTCAGGATAGTCCTACTTAATTTTGGAAATCACAAACGTCCCATGGACCTGGTAATGTATTACCTCGAATTGAAATGATTATTGAACCAGTTGAAAGTTATTTTCGAAGGCGAATACATAAAGGTGAGTAGAATTATTGCGTCAAACTCAATAATGCTACTGCTTTAACGCAAAGTTAGTTTGATTAACCAAGCTGTAGATAATGGAAACTCATACAATGTTTGCATCTATAAAGCATAAAATTCATGATCACCTTTAAATAGTATCAAACGCAATTGGACGGTAGCTAGAAACGTCACTGGCCGGGTTTGCTTTATCCTTGATAAAGGGAACCAAAATGACATTCGTAAGACGGGAAGGCAACTAACCATGGTAAAGCATCGCATGAACAGATCGCGCAAAATGTCCTGCTTAAAACTGTAAATTCTGGCTGATTGTTTGTACAGTAACCCACAGAAGCCCTATACATTTTCGTTCCTTTGCAACAAAATGGTTGGAAGAGAACACACCTGTATTGAAATTCCCCTTCACACCTCATACCCGAAAGAGAGGGCACCAGCTTTAAAATTTCAATGAACTGTTTATGTCGCATTTAGCAACATTAGTTTGTTCAGTTGCATCCTTTACTATATCTGCAAAATGAGCTTTACTGCTTGATCGTTTCTGATCTCGTTCAAAAACTTCATATGTTTATTACAATGTAAGTGATCGACCATATTATCAACTGTTATTTGATTTAATTTCTCCTTAAAATGCAAAAATGATAATTGAAATTAGCCGGGGATTTCCTAATCATTTCAAATAAGGGACGATGTTTGTGTTTTCTGGCTATTAACCCAAGGTAAGAAAATTTTGCGGGCAATCTCAATGGCGTCCTTGACATTCCAACCACCATTTTACAAAATAAAAAGCAATGTTTCCATTCATATTGTTGAAATGATGTTACTGTTCAGTTGAGGACAGTAAATTGCTTCCCTCAATATTCAGTAACCAGAAGTAATATTTTTGCCCGGGTATATGTTTTCTGAAACAAATTGTATGAGTATTCTTGTGTTTCCATAACAAAACAGATGTAGAAATCCCTTCGATAGAGTGTCCATCAGATGTTGATGTGGTCCTCAGAGCAGGGAAATCAGTAGGATCTGTTGATTGGCAACCACCAACTGCAACTGATAATTCAGACACTTTGACTCTTACGACCAATCATGAGCCACGGAGTGCTTTCCCTATTGGCGAAACTGTGGTAACTTACAATGTCGCCGACCTTTCTTCAAACGATGCTTCATGTTCATTCACCATTACGGTGCGAGGTAAGTTTCCTTAGAGACACCCAGTCTGCTTCTTGTAATACTGAACAGTGTAATCATTGTAACCAAAGCCTGTCAGCAAATAATTACACAAACTTGCAGAATAGATAATACTTTGCTGGGCGAAATGTTTAATATAATTCAACAATATTGCTCAAGAATATCTTTGCAATAGAGAATAATGTACTGTGTGACACATCATCGTGACAGGACATTCAGATTGTTGATTGAAATAAAGATTAATCATGATCGGTTTGTACCTTCATGGTATGGTAAGGTTCTCACAATACTATATGGTCTTTATTTTTCTCCTGGCCATATAGCATTGAAAAGGATATCTGTACAGCATTTGCTATGACATTGAACAAGATAGATAAACGGTCGAGATGAGCTTTCATTTATTTACATCAGGTGTTCTATGGTGTACACTGTACCAGAAATAGCCATATAACCGATTGTATCAATTTTTTCGGATGAAAATTAATGATATACTTACATTAAATTGTTAAAAATGTCAAATTCTGACAGATTTTATTCAAAGAACGTTTAAACTATTCAAAGGCATGACTATGGGACTGTGATTATCACCTGACACATCTGATTATGAACACTAACAATGTCGGACACAAATATGCATTTCAATATGAACAACCTGAGCACAAGGTATTTCAATAAAATGTTGGGAGTACATCTAAAAACCATTGCAGAGTTATGCAACAAAGGCATGACAAATGATTGTCAAAAGTAACAGTAAGCAGACCTTCAATTACAAATATTTTGCAATAACATTAAGTTGAATCGCGGCCTGTGTGTTTTCCATTGCTGACAATATGTTGGGCACTTACTGTACATTTATACACTTTGTATAAACAAGAACATGACAAACATAAAAGTGTATTATTTACTCATATTAGTGTTAAGGCATCACGCAGCTTTATTGGTCCTCAAATTTTATTGCTAATGCTGCTGGTATTGTAACTTGAAAAAGGTCTCACTTCAAGACACACCAGCCATCGACTAAACATTATTTGAGTCAACTGTCAAATGTTTTGTGCAAAATTGCCAATGTATATGGCGTAGGCCAAGTCATGTCATGTGGTAAACACTTCATACATTGTTATTTGAAAGTTGTTGATTTCAAAACTTTAAGTGAAAATAGTGTATTGAATGTTTTATCTGAAGAGATTCTGAGACTTTGATTAAGAGCCACTATGTAGTAAAATAATTTGTTTCAAGTACCACATGTTTATCTGTATCACTTTTATGGGCTCTATGTATAAGATATAGGCTTTCCTATGTCTCATCGGTAGAAAGTTTTATATGGCTGCTGATATTGCAACTTCAAATAATATTGTAATACTAAATGAATTATCCCATATCGATCTTACTTCGAAACGGATGATCAATGGAGTAAAATAATTAGTGCATATTTTGAGTAATATAAATCCCAATGTATAATAAATATGTCATGTCTCTCTCATTCGTAAACACTTAAATGCCCTTTATTTATCTGAAGGCAAATTAAATTGAGACTTGCACAAAAGTGCAATACATGAATTATTCTAAATAGATCTTGTTTGATACAGATAATCGAGTCAATATAATCCGTGTCAATTATGATATGTTTTGTGTCAAACGGCCCCAAATACTTTATTAGGTAAAGGTTATTAGGTTAAGGTAAAAACTTCCTAGAGTTGATGAAAGCAAAAGGCCAAGGAAATGTTGATTTGTTTCTGGCAACGCGCTACCACGAGTGGTAGGCAACAAAGCGCACTATAGCCAAAATTAAGACCACACGATTGGTCGTTTATAACAGTAAACATATTTAAGGTGTTTCATCTTACCTAACCGCTGTTTTTATATTCTTATGTACATTTATGCCCTGCAACAATATATTCATTGACGTTTACGTGACAAGTGTTCCCAGTTGCAGTGGAGCCAGTTTCTTAACACACACACACACACATGAACAATAACAACAACAACAAAAAAGAAAGGACATTTTGCATACAAAATGACTTCCTTTAGTTCCAATAGAGCATCTGCTATCAATAAACTTTTTAAGTCACTGTCCTTTATGAATGGATGATTCTGTATGTCAAACGCTCATCATTTATTGTTCTCTAACTACCTGCCTGCAGTCAACATTCCACATACTGACAAGTACGACGATTACGAATGGCATTAGATTCTTCTCTTAGTCGTTGAAGCTTGATGCAGATATTGTGAAATATAATCTCGACACATCGTTTGTAGTCATTCCAAAAAGTTGCCAATTTATTATTAGGACGAAATCAGCAAATGTTAAGGACAATAATGTAGATGTTGTTTTCTCATTATCATATACAGACACTGAAAATCCTCACATAATATGTCCACAAGACATTAATGATACAACATCTCTTGGCAATCCACCACACAAGTGATATGGCCAAAGACAAATGCAAGTGATAATTCCGGAATTGTTCATGTACTTGGCAGTCACAAACCTGGTGACAATTTTAACATCGGTGTTACTGCTGTGCATTATGAAGCATTGGACCCTTCAGGCAACACAGCTTCATGTTCGTTTAAAGTGAAGGTGAACGGTAAGATTTACATTGCCATATGAGGTGTTATTCACTCGATGACACTCAATACATTTTAAAATAAATCAACTTGGGATTTAATGTCTCCATGAGCTAATTTCACGCTATACAATTTGCTAGAATTTTGTGAATATTAATGGATTTGATATTTCAATTTTTGTATGTTTGTACGTCTCTGTATACGAACTTCAATGAAGTTCTCGAGAAAGTGACATGTAATATGACATGTAACAACTTAGCCGGCTATGAACCACTCTTTTTGAGAGTGAGGATTTAGTCGAGCGGTTCACTCTGTGGCTTCTCCGCTAGGCGACTGATGCCGTATGTTGTGGTTCGAAGCCGATTGAAAACTAGCCGTATTTTCTATCCTGGGTGATAGCTCTGCTGGTGGACAGAATTGTTCCCGAGGTTATCGTTCGCCCAGTTAAAGCGATGAATTCGTTTCTTTGCCTCGATAAAGTTTGAATGTGCGATGTGTGATAGTGAGCATGCGTGAGTGAGTGCTTCACGAACTCTACAACGTGTGGAGCGGTCTCAGTCAGAAAAAATGTAACAACTTAGCCGCTATTGAACCACTCTTTTGAGAGTGGGGATTTAGTCGAGCGGTTCTCTCTTGGCGACTGATGCCGTATGTTGTGGGTTGGAACCCGATTGAAAACTAGCCGTATGATATCAATCAATTCCAAAATCATAGTCATTCAAGGCAACTAAATAACCAGTTCCAAGAAACAACAAACAAAAGTACAACTAAAACAACAAAAATACTGACAAAATCAAGAGTTCAATCGAGAGAGTTCAATCGAGAGAGAGAGAGAGAGAGAGAGAGAGAGAGAGAGAGAGAGAGAGAGAGAGAGAGAGAGAGAGAGAGATATACATCGGAATACATCAGGGAATAAAACTAAAGGCTGAAATGACGTCTAAAATGGATCCAACGATTAATATATTACGTATTGATTGATTGACTGATTTATTGATTGCAGTTGTTGTAGTGCCTTCCACTGTCATTCATAATAGAACGCAGGCTGATATATCAATGAAGGACGTAAGTATAACATTAAAATTCAATGTGCAAAATAGTTAGAACAATCCTAACTGGCACTCTGGCACTCATGCGCATGCGTTTTTCAGTAATTTTAAAGCGCGATACTTTATATTTAAGTTATGCCTCCATCTCCAGTATTTGCTACAATGGTACAATCGTCGCCAAAATCAATTCTTTTGAAATGCCTTTCTAATAAATTACACTTTCATCGATAGATGCAAAATGTGAAACTGTTAAGATTTGTAGTGTAATGTTTTACGGTAGAATAGCAAATGAATCATTTCATAGATATAGGATTTTAAGGTATAAAAATTGTGTTAGACTGCATATTTTCAGTTACTTAACCTTATACAGAGCAGCAACCTTTCTAAACGTGAGTCGACTTGTGTTTTGTTCGATATTAGTTATGATTGTTGCTGGAACAGGGTCAATGCAATTTATGTTCCTACCTCTAACAGATAACTGAAGGTTTCGGGAACTATTCAAAGATGATCCACAGTCTTTATAACTTTAATATATCAGAACAAGAAAGCAAAGCTTTGGCTTCAGGTTAGTAATTGTAATGTTTATACATAATAAGAAATTTGGTACTGTGCGAATCATTGCCGGATCAGCTTAAATCACTGAACATGTTGGCAAACACATTAGATAATTGTAAATTTAGTTCTCGTTTTCGGTAATAAAACGACAGAGTTGAGCACTTTAAAAGTGCTGAACATATATAGATTCAATATGAAGGCAGGCAAAACCACGTCTAAATACAAGTCCCCTAATACAGCACTCGTGCCATAGTTAGCCTATTGCACCTGATTCTTGTGTGTCTATTGCTTAACCACGCAATAAATTTACTGTTACCACATTATTACACCGAGCTCTAACAACGATCATGTACCGACGACATTATATTGTCAATCATATATATCATTGATATATTGATGTCATTGATATATAAACATGTAACTTGAAGCTACATTGAATAAAACCGATAATGACATTTGAAAAATGTCACACGAAACGTGCTCTGACCCGTCTACCAAACGACTCATAACAAGCTAACATGAAGATGTCAGTTCGTAATCATTCATAAATGAATCGTAACTTATCTATGCAGGGGACTTCTATTTTATACGTTTTGTGCTGTTGAAACTTCCCCATTTATTAACATATATATTGTGTTATGACTGAAAATGGTACTACATGTATGGAGCGTGTGTCAAAAGTTCTTTACTATTATTAATACTATCGATTTTCAAAGTGTTTTTCAAAGATAACATAATACAAACGAATGAAGTTGATTGATGGCAGCATTATCGGTGAGAGGGAGTTCATTTTATTCGAATTGGTACCAAGAGAATTGTTTTTCATTTGGCTGGGTTTCATTTACAATGAACCTGTCTCAGCAAATGCATAAGTGCCCAGAACACGCTGTATTTACGGTTTAGCGGGTAGGGAAAAATGAAGAGCTGTCACTTGATTCTTTTATTACCTTCTCAAGTAAGTTAATGCATGGGTGTTTGTACCCATCAAGCCCAAAAGTAAGAAAATGATCAATTATCTTTAAAAACCTCCAGATTTGATTGATATTTAGCCTAATTATTGGAATTATTAATTCTTTAAAAAAATGTCTGCCTAAATCTTGACGAGTTGAGTCACGTGACCAAATCTGATATTTTCCCGCCAAAATTTACATCTTATTTATTTTAATATTCCAACCGTAAACCGTTAAATTTTCTTGATTTTTTTTTGCACTTTTGGAAACAACATCTATCATATTCTTTCAAAAATACATGGCACTCATGAAACTCTATCTATACTTCTTTCTGATATTCAATATATTCATGTTCAACGTCAAAAATATTGTATTTGTTGTTTTTGTGAAGAAATAATATTCAAAATTCAATAATTTTGCATCTGCCACTAGTTCTAACACAAGTTCCCATCCCATTTTACATTAATTGGTCATAATATTTTAAATATTTTGATGTTTAGCGGTTGGAATATTCAGTTATTTGCAATATACAATTTTGGCGGGAAAATAACAGATTATGGTCACGTGACCTGACTTAGGTAATATATTATGATAAATTTCAGCTTAATCAAATGCGAAACATATTTTTGGCAATTTTCACAATATTCTGACCAGGTCTGATCAAAAAGTATGTTCAAACTGATTTTACATGTATGTAAGCCTATGCCCATGCATTAACATACCTGAGTTCCCAAGAATGTCCTGAGGGATATATGGTTGATCATAATTTTTGAATTTTAAAATATAGTAATCACGCAAACATAATAATGAATTGCATTTTGAAGATAAAAATTCTAAATAATTGATGATCGCAAGATGCAGATAAATGCCGCTCACTAACTGTAAAACCCGATGTTCGTTTCCAAAGTTAAATGTTGAAGTCATTGTTTGATATCTTGAAATCTAAGGCAAAAGGAAGTGTGCAAAAGTTGGCTCTAAATGTACGTTTTACAGACCGTATCAATACAAAGTCTGTAATAATATAGTTTACGATTCTGTATGAATAAATACAAAACTTGTTGTAGAAAATTACAGGTATACGATTACAATTAAGCACTTGTTTAATTATAACATTTTTTTTTTTTTTTTATTTAGTCCATCATCCAACGGGTGCTAGCCCATTTACAGGATGAGGCACCCATAGCCCACTATCCCCCAATGGAGCACTGAGGAGTAAGTGCCTTGCTCAAGGGCACAACACCGAGCTAGAGTCTCGAATTCACTGTCCTCCGACAGTGAATCCGCTACTCTGGATCTACCGGGACTTGAGCCGGGTCTCGAACTCACCATCCTCCGATAGTGAGTCCGTTACCCTAACCACTGGTCTACGGTGCCTCCCAACATTACCAAGGCTTTCTGAGAAACAATACTGAGTCTCAGTATACTCAATAATTACGTACAGAGATTAATTCCAGCCAGAACCTCGGTGTCTTTCAATAGCGAGCGTTTATTATTCAGTATAATTAGATGGCTATTTACCACTCATTCTTTTTGTTAAACATATCATTTCGTTGTACGTTAAACCAAAAATACAATGATGAAATGTTTTTCCCTTTGGAGTAGAAAAATTTTACATGGTAATGAATGAGAAATTTCATCAGTTACCACGACGAAGCTCTGATTCTGAATGTGATGAATTTCATCTCAGTCTATAGTAAACAATACGTTTATATTGTACCTTATGGACCTTGGACACACTGTAGTTCGTAGAGCGTTGCACTTATACTACACATGTCAGACAACTCGAAACAACGCTTGTTTACCCTCCAATGTACAAACCCGTAAACCTCAGCATCGTACGTTTCAATACGGTACATCTTTACCCTAAAATTTCCTGTCTGGCTCTAAAAACACGGAAGAACTTATGTGTAATTTTACAAAGGCTTCATATAAGAGATGATTTTTATCAAATTTTATCGCTTTGACAGAATATCAAAAGTGTGAAGAACATTTAACTCAAACAAAATTAGACATTAAATCCAGCCTTATCAACTGTCTGAGTTCTACAAATGAGATGAAAAACTCTGTACTGAGCATTACCACAATATCTCATACTTGTTTTCATTATCATTTTTATCGAACATTTAATGGAATTTAACCATCCTAATAGGTATGACTTCATTGTAACGTACATTTTTATTGACTTAGGGACAAACAAATTGTTGTTTCGGAAAATATATTATCTGTGGTTATAGAAGATTATGCACTTTGTTAAGAAGCTAACATAAACGGGGCTAAAAGCAAATAAACCTTTTAGCTGTCTAATTCATTTACATGCAGTTTTCAGTATGAAATGATCACTCCTTCTACGTCGAGACAGTATTTACTCCCTCTACATCGGGACTATTAATTAACGGGAAATGCCAGGGATATGTCTGATATACCTGTCAGTCATCGACGCATGTTCATTAACAGGCAAATGAAAGAATGAATAATGAAACTTTCCTACGGTATGTCCTTTATTAAGTAGATATGGCATAGCAGCATTTATGCCGCGTTTTTCATTAAGGCACGCAGGACAGTATTTGCACCTTTTGTTGTGCTTCTGGGAAATAATGAATAACAAATGTAGCGAACAGGCAACTGTAAAGCTGGAACAATATTTTACATAATAGTTTTACTGATTCTATTTACAGATATCATACAGGCAATGAACACGAATATTGCAGCATTGCACTCGTCAGCAGAAGTCGACAACGATAGGTTAATCAACAATGGTTTGTTGATAGAAAACATAATGGACACAACAGATGACCTGTCAAATTTTATTTTAAACAATATAGAGCCTGGTAGTGGTCCTGTTGTATTGGACACACCATCAATAAGACTTACTTTAGAAAGTGACAGCGTGGAAAGACTCGCCAACCGCTCGATTATGATGGGAGACGGTAACGGGTTTAGCTTGCCAGCAGCGGACAAACTGTTCTCAGATATAGTGCAAGGGGAAGGAACATTAAATATGATTGTAAGTTGAACTTCATACACAGTGAACAAACGTACATATAAATAAATAAATAAATAAATAAATAAATAAATAAATAAATAAATAAATAAATAAAATTAGATATTATTTATCTGTTAGACATTGTTCATGAAAAGAGTAGAAAATTGTCATTTCTAGACTGAAGTTGATGATAATTATTATCCAAATAGTTACTCTGACTTTCGCGTAACCAGTCAAAAACCGATACCTTATATGCCCGTTGCATAATTGAGAAGACAGAAATATCGTATTGATTTCTACTGAACATGTCTAAAAGGCACGGAGGTCTTTCAGATAACACTGATAGAGATAAAATAATTGCTGTGAAGAATATTTTTTTAAATCAGCCATAAATGATTGATTCCTAGCGACATATTGCCATAATTATTTTTGTCTTACAGGCGAAATCTTTAAAAAGACGATCATTTCAAGCTGATGATGCCAAGAATGTGTTTTCAGAGTTTGATATTCTGTCATTATCTTTTACAGACAGGGCAAACAAGGAAATACAAGGTACATGATGGATTTTCTTAAAACGAATGCCAGAACGGTTAAACCCCATCATGGTACTGTAACTGTTCTTTGTGAAAGACAACTACACAACACCAAAAATATTTACTTTTCCTTCCAAAGCAAATGTTAGATTAGTCAAACTGTCACCGTGTACAAAGATATTACCTTCATTTCGACTTCCTGCGTCATTTCGTCAGACATTAAAGTCACACGGACATGAACACGCGTGCACAAGCACAACTTACGGCTGAAAAGAAGAACAGCTACTTTTAAAGACGGCATTAAAAGACACCTTCGTACTGTAAAATGTATGCAAAGAAGAAGTTTTGAGTATTGAAGACTGCCTCACATAACATTTTCTCTTGTTCATTTTGAAGTGACGGGTACACAGGAAGATATTCGTATCACTTTTACCAGTGACACCCATGTAAATAACTCACATACGACGTTTGAAAGTTTTTACAGTGGAACCCATCATGTTACACACTTTGGCACAGTTTTTGAGGTAAGAATGAAATAATTCACGAAGCACTAGTGTTTCAAACAGATACATTTATATTAGCTGGTTGATTAAGTACCTCATTTCACAGATGAAATTTGCCCTTGGTTGCTTTTATGGTTAACAGATACATCTGTGCGCGGTCACATGTGCCCAGGTATATGCCGCGATATGCACATGCATGCACACAAGCAAATAACCATTCATACATACATATACATATACACACATACACACATGCATGAATGCTTACCTGCATACCTACTTACCTACCCGTCTACTTACCTACCTATACCTACCTGCCTACGCATGCATGCATGCTAACACACACGTCCGTACACCCATCCATCCATCCATACATCAATACATACATACATATATACACTAATTGGTCGCAATTGGACGCTGACTCGCACATTCGTATATATGCATGTGATGGAATGACAAAAATACCCTGTTATCATTTATTGATCTATAATATCTTTCTATGTTGTCTTTGTTGCAAACATACAGGTATCACAGTTGTTCCATGCTATTGTTATAATACTACAAACCTCTGAACCTATGCACGGAAAAATATGTAGCGTTTGTTTTTGATCGCGTTGTCGAGTATTCACATGATTACCATGGTTACCAGTTTACTGTTGATGTAGAGTTCGACGGAAACAATTCGAAGATCTTCATTCCCGAGTACTACATTATGAGGACTGGAGAATATTTCTTAACATTTTCTTTTCCAGACAGTAAGTCACACAACTTTCGTCTTTTTTTCCTCCCATTTTGTACATACTAGAAATTACTTTGAAATAAAATAATTACAATCCCCGAATGCTTGAGAGTTGTCACCAAACATAACGGCCTTCAGTATTTCCTTTTTATAATTCTTTAGTCAAGATGAGCAAGTGAGAAATTTATTAAGTTATTAAGGCATTAACGTCGTTCGATAGCAACTGTTATGACTTGTGTCGAGGGTCACCGTCCTGGCGCTAAATACACTGATGTGAAGTTGTATCTTCTATGAATAGTGAACTGTCACTTTCAATGGAAATCGTGCTTCCTATTTTGTTCTGAGCACGCTTTAGGACTGAGTCCTATTAGGACATTACAGATCATGGACAAAATACTTTCAGCTTTATAAGAGGCATGAAAGCATTTATGCAATTCACGCATTCATATCATTGCCCCATTCAATCAAACATAAAAAACGTATTTTGTCAATCAATTGCAGAAAAGACAGTGGAGTTCACAATGATTGTCAAACAAACTACCTGTTCGTATCTGAACAAGAGCATGGGGACATGGGAAAGCGACGGATGTAAGGTATTTGCGAATGTAAAAATTATTATCAATGAACTGTAAATATGCCAGAGTTAGAATAATGACTGTATAAGTCACTACAAAATATGTCATGGGTGTTATTGATAATAAAGATTTAAAATGATGCACACTTGTGTCACCCGTTTTTCATAGCAACTAATAAAGGTTTATAGATACACTTTTTTCCAATTTCAAAGAAAACGGTTAAACGAATTTAACTGCTGACAAAATGACAAGATTTGGTCATACAAAGGAGGGGCTGGCTTGTGCCTCGAGAGACTTATTTTTGACGATACTAAAGCCTATGATTGCACGATGTCCGCATATTTTTTCTTTTCACAATGTTAGCCTACTATTTCTGCAGAAGAAGAAAATGGTCTCGATGTTGACATTACAGTATTTTCGTTTAGAAATATTTTGAATCTCAACTCGGCTACAAGACAGATTGTATTGATACAACCAGTCACTTAAATATACTGTTTGGCCATAAACAATATGAATTGACTCAATTATTTGTGTTGCGTATTTTTGTAATAATTGTTATGCCTGATAGCAAGCATTTTTATGGCTGAAAAGAACCGTATACGATTGCGATATTCAATAGGCATGAGAGCGAAATGTTCATATTAATTTTATATGGCACTTCTCTTCAAATTCAGGCATCATCGTTATCTACTCTGATGTCTACAGTGTGTCTGTGCAACCACTTGACCATGTTCACTGTGACACCATCCTCTTGAAGAACAGGATGTGAGTGTGGTATCCCATTGATTCAACAGAGGCACAAATAGGCCAAGAAATGTGATGGGTTGAATATCAATTCGTGTTTGCAATTTTACATATATATATATATATATATATATATATATATATATATATATATATATATATATATATATATATATATATATATATATATATATATATATATATATTACCAACTTTTTTCTAATTATATTAATGGTGTATATATTAGTTATTTAGTTATGTAAACATTTAACCATTTGGATTAACTATAATAATATAATATACACTTTCTTGTTGAAAGTACATCTTTCATATAGTATAAGGTACGTAGACACAAATAAAAGCATATTCAGGACAGAACATTCCAATTTCTTTTTTTGTAAAATTTTACATTTTGCAATTTTATATTTTTAATTAGGCAAACAAAAGATAACTATAGACTTTATGTAGTACTTTCCCCATTGTTTTACCGAACAGAGATAATAATTTGCTAAATTGTTCTTGATGTAATCAATTGTAAAATATATTTCGACATAGCGTAGTATTTATAAAGGTGTCACCTTTAGCTTGTCAGTCTTCCCTTTGCTTATTACTCGGGGATGTATAGGTTTGGTCATGTCCGTGTGTCCATGTGTGAGTGCGTCCTGTCACGGAAATATCTCGGAGATACGTGAGTGATTTCATTCAAACTTGATACAAGGATTACTATCTACGTCCTACATATGCACGTCAAATTGTTTGTGATTTGATCCAATATAGCCGTATGACTGCCATTTTATTAAAAAAGCGGGAGTATATCAATGACAATGATTTTTTGAAAAAGCGACTGCATTAAATTTTAACTCTGTAAAGATTTTCGTCACACAGAGCTCTGACAGCACACGATGAGATATGTCAGTATTGCATCAATTAATTGCTAATTTGCATATTTGATTAATTTTTGTTATTAAGGCGATATATCTTGAAATACGGCAGCAAATTGGATGAAACTGGTGCAGATCTTTAGCTAAAATCTCAGACACTTAGCAGTGTCACATGAATTCCTTGCTAATTTGCTTATTCAATGAACTTTCCTAATTAGTCGGCTATCTCCAGAAATAATGCTTCTTCAAATTTGATTAAATGTTGTACAGATAGTGATCTCTCAATACAGTTATACTATGTAAAGACATTAAGCAGTATCATGTCAAATTAATTGCTAATTTACACATCTGAGTAACTATCATAATTAGTGTAATATGTCTAAAAGTGCTGCATCAAATTTGATGAAACGTGGCACAGATGTTAAGCTTTCGGTAGTGTAATGGCATTCATAGATATGTAGTCGTATCATGTCAATTAAATGCTAATTTGCATATTTAATGAATTTTCGTAAATATGCTGATATGTCAAGAAATGATCATCAAATTTTATGAAACGTGATACAGATGTTGAGCTCGTTTTACTGTATTGAATACAGACATTTAATAGTGTCATGTTTATTAAATTTTGATATACACATTTAATGGACTTTCCTAATGCCAGTGATTTGTCCAGAAATACTTCACCAAATTTGATTAAACTTGGTACAGATGTTGATCTTACAGTGCTGTAATCAACATCTGTACCAAATTTGATTAAACTTGGTACAGATGTTGATCTTACAGTGCTGTGATACAATTTATTGACACTTAGCGATATTGTTATGAAATGTGATACAGGTGATAATATGTCAGTGTTATTACAGAATGCAAAACAATTTTTACAACATACTGTCGACTTATTACTAATTGACTTATTTAATGGCCTTTTGAAATGAGGATGGAAGCCCACACAGGTTTTACGTGTGTACCACCATGGAAGTCATTCTAAATCACAGACCCAATTAATAAACAGGACTCTATTCTCTCCAAGAACTTGTAATAAAACCATCCATTAAAAAGTAAGACCGTGTTGTCAATGATGACATGTTTTCAGCGAGATTTGTCTCAAGTTGGTACAGCATGAGTGGAATGAACACGTTACGATGAGTGTGATGACGTTACCCATGTGATTGTGCAGCCCATGTGTGATCGCCTAGGCTCGTTTTGGAAGTTAGTGGGTGCTCAGTTTGGCAATGGCAAACATTGAAACGTACTAAATAAGCCAAGGCAAACACTTAAATCCGTAATGGTAAGTGCCAATAAGAGAAAATAGATAAAGAAGTACTTACTTGACAATCTTTGAACAGTGGAAGCCGTGGATTAGCAACCATCAACTGCAACTGTATTTCAGACACTGTGACTGTGACGACTTACTATGAACCCTAGAGTTATTTGTTGCCGTATTCACCTACAAACTGAATGTCGTTGACTTTTCTTCAAAACTTGTTCCCTATTTATTCAACACAACAGTATGAAGTGTGTTCTTCTCTGTCTGTTTCGGACAGTAATGAAGCGGCATTAAATATTGTTATAACTATACATTCTATACATTTGCTATATATTTGAAATGTAATATCAAGTATCTCAGTTAATCATTTTACCAAGTATCAACAGGAATAAAGTTAAAAACTTCACTAAAGAAACCACATCCTGACAAACTGTGCAGTGAAGATGTGTAGTGCTACTACATACGTAGAATATTGCCATGGTTATTTGAAATATCAATGAGTGTTGCTGACTTTGATAATATCGTTGCAACGGAGCTAACTTTTCATTTTGTTATTCTAATATATATATATATATATATATATATATATATATATATATATATATTACTTTCCCTATTAACCTGTTGCAAACTTTTTATGTCCACAAAAGTATCTCTGTCTGTTTTTAAAAATTAATGATGCAATCCTTCATAAACTATTCGATAACTATGTTGTTTGCTACGTTAAATAATCATTCTAATTGCTACGATGGCACTTGGTGCACCTTAAGCTAAACATAGTTGAACGAAATAATCCCTTTTATACTTTAGCTGATTTTATGCTGTGCAACAACATAATTTTGACAAGACAGTGAGAGTATGGTTTGACCTTATTGTTGCGTTTATGATGATGTTTATAAAAATCGCCAAGTTGTGTTATTCCCATGCCCCTAATACTGTAAAAGGTAGAATCTTACAATTTATTAAGTTAAATTAATACAATTATACTAAGGTACAACAATCAGGTTATTTTTACCGATGTCGACGTCAGCTTCTTCGTGCAACTTTTTTTGCACTGTTCATAAGATTAACTATTGTTAATTGATAGTGTAGCAGTGATGATAAGCTTTATTTTGCCAGCTCAAAATACAGGTTATATCACCTTCTGATCAAAGCAAATAAAACTATAAGGCCAGTGATGAGCTGATTCTTCGATTAAAACAAAAAAGCATTCAAGATTGAAGTCTGCATTCTTTGGCGCCGAAACTTTAAACCCCTGAATGTCCCTCACATCATGTAGTTGACGGAAATGATTACTAGGCATTTGCGACTCTTCATTTCATGGTCCATACTTCGATCATAGCCCATGGAAATTGCTTACATTTTATGATCAGTAAGTATCGACATATTTATATCCTCGCGCATGCGTTCTATTTTAGTATGCCCTGACTGCGTTTGTAAAAATCAGGGCATGTTTGACTGAATTGTTACCAATTTCCTGTTTCAACGTTTCCCTTACCTATTTATCAGGTCAGGAAGTATACAAAGACTCCATGGCTGACATGTAGACGGATTTTGACTCAACATAAAAGGCTCATTTTGATGCATTAAGGATAGATGCAAACTTGTCCAGCTAATAGAAAATTTTACTTCCAGTGCTGCCCTAGTCGAATAGTCGTTTATGCATTGTATAGTCCATTTTAGACCTGGCTGATACATCTATGCTGCTGAGAGCATTGAATGTTGCACGGATGGACAAATATCAGTCGCTAATAGATGGACTACCTACGGAAATGCAATTCACTGTTTTCAGGGAAAGACTTAAACATTCATAATTACATTTTTTTAAAACGGAGTCGAATTTCCTCACAAATCATTATGTAAAGGAGTATCGATTACGGAGCTATATGTAGTTACAAGTAAAGTACGCACTAGGAGATTACGTATGAATATGAGTTATTTTTAGTTTCAGGTACCATAGAGACACTTTGATTAAAGATTTGCAATATTAATGGGACAATTCACTCAGTAACGGAATAATTGTTATGCCAGTAATAAGGAATAACGCTAACTATTGACTTCTGTGAACACGATTTTTCAATGGTCTTACTGCTTCTTTTAAATGATTTTACCAAGACTTGCAAGTCTGCTGCATTGTTGGATGAAAACGTAACATTTTTTTCGATGGCGAAAATATTCCTATGAAAGATGTAGAAAATTGAATAACTTTTTTAAAGTATGGAATATTATAAATATTTGTATACCGAAGGTCATATCGCTCCATTCCTGTGATCTTTAATCGTACAATATATCAGCAGTCGTATTTCACGATAAACTTCGACATACGCACTATAAATGTAAACATACGTTGCGATGTTACCAACACAAAAATTTGAAGGACGTCGAGGAACAATGACATTTCGGGTAGCTAAATACGGGAATAATATGTTAAATTGTGAAATGTTATGCCGTGGTTATTCAATTAAAGATATCTTAGTACAGAAAATAAGCTGTAACAAAATTATACGATTCGTATAGTACGGTCTACTTCCAAACAGGTAGTGAGCGCGTGGCGTGAGAGCGATGTCGCTCTCTCGACACTGTTGAGGTAGCAACTCTCAGAATAAACAAACACATACAATGGCCGCCTCCCTTCGCTCCGGTCCCCCCTAAATTTCCGAAACTGGAAAAGATTTAAAGAAGAGGCAAGTTTTTGATCGGTAACGATTGAAATAATTGCACTTGAAAAGTTATTCTCATGCGAATATTTCTAAGATCGAAGTATCTTTTCTGGTAGTAGTCATAGAGACATGCATAATTTTTCGCGCGTGTTGTAGACTTATGCGAAACCAGGTAGGCCTATAGCTTGCAAATGAAGCCTATTACACACATAAGCTTACTCCTATATTTACGCACAAGGCAGAAAAAACGTTAGCCCTCAAAAGTGAAGAGTTTTCCTATTATAAAATTCTAGGCGAGTCTTTGATAACTCGGATATTATCTAATATTGCCGTTTCCTTGCGTCCCATCAGCATAAATGTCATTTGTGCTGCGTCAGAAGGTAGACAAGAGAAGTGCCCGCATCACTAATGACACTCCTGCTGCTACGACACAGGAACGGGCAATATAGATAATAACCTCTAATTATCGCAAACAATAATATCTTTAGAATAAAGCGCCGTGCAAACAAGTAGTAGAAGTTCGTGCGATACCATGGGCAACTGACTATTTTTCGATGGAAATTATTTTCGATTGAAACTAATTTTAATAAATAAGTTCTTCAACCGCAACCAGCCTAATTGAATTATTTACTATCGCATAGCAACTTGAGACTCGCTAACAGTCCCTGGATTGCTAAATGGGTTGTAATTTCACACATACACTGAATCATGATGTGCCCTCAACGGCCAGGCAAAGGTCTACGCGCGATATGACACAGGGTCCCTTGTTTGGTGTGCAAGCTGGCTTGGCTGGCTGAATAGTGTTTTGTGCACGTGAGAGTAGTCAACGCGAAATTGATCTATCGGAGGCGTCTCTACTATATCTATCTGTTTCGTCTGTCTGTCAGGCTGTCTGTCTGTCTATCTGTCTATCTGCCTCTCTCTCTATATATATTGTATTACTTCATCGCACACATATGTGGACACAGCAAGGTAACATCATGGACCGTCTATTAATTGAAACGCTTTCTCGTGAGCAACACCCTCGGAACCTTATACACGATATAGTGATAACAGACTTACTTTAAGGCTGCGTTTACAAAGAATGGTGAGGGGGCTAGAGGAAGCGCGATTAAAATCTTATTCTTTTCAGATCCCTCATAATAACGTCAAAAATTCAAATCACCCACCCATATGATGAAACTTTTCAAAGTCCCCCAATTTAGGCCAAAGTAAGTAAATTCTTTGTTTTGCGTCCGCGCGCGCCTAGGTTTTTGGAGATTATTCGGAAAAAACACAAACTTTTCTTTCAAAATTTTGCCGTTAGTGGCTCTATTTTGTCGCAAAAACAAGTAGTGGCTTTTAACTTTGCGTCGAAATACTCCTTTACGGCAGTTAGATTTCACTAATGGACCATGCGGTGACGTAAAACAGTACTCTGTACACGTTTACCCCTGTCGATACTCTCAGCCTCACGTAGGGCCTCACGTTCTCGCTGTCTGTCGTGGCTTTGCCTGTTGTGTTTTGTTGTCACGATAAAAAATGGATGTAAGCAGAAAAATAATAATAGTTACAAAACAGGAAATCTTTGCACGGCAACTTGAAGGCATGGTCACTGCGAGCAATCGAGACTTGAACAGAGAGAGCCTGAGATTCGGCCAGCCGATTGGACTTGGGTACCACGACTCAGAGAGTATGGCAGACGGAAAAATCGGAAAGTGTTGAGGCCTATCCTTAGGATACAAACCTAAAAGACCAATTAACTTGGCTAGTTAATTGGTCTTTTAGGTTTGCCAAAAATTTGGTTAATTCGTCCATTTTAACTTGAAACAAACAATAAACCAGTGATCAGTCCTGTAAACGAAAGGCCTTTACGTACTTTTTTGTTCAGTTTGGGTGTGGGAAAGTATATTAGAATCCCTCTGTGAAAGTTCAAACTTGTAGTAGGCGGTCGTAGCTGCTCTTGAAGGAGGTCACACTTTCTGCATTAATGACATCGGCTGGTAATTTATTCAAGGTGTCCACAACTCTTGCTGAAAAAAGTACTTTCTTGTGTTAAGTCAAACGGTTAGTTTATGAAGTTTGGGACAGTGTGCTCAAGTTCTCAAGTCAGCTGCTAACTCAAGTGAAAGGTTACAGTGGTCATGGCATTTGATAACTAATTCTAGAGTTGAATCATATCGCCGCGAATTCTTCTCTGTGCAAGTGTTATTAAACCAAGCTGTTTAAGTCTATTTTGATAATTGTAGTGTTGGTGTTTAGGTATTATTTGCCGTGCTAAGATTTTTATGTCCTTTTGTAGCCATGGTGACCAAGCTTGTACTGCATGTTCGAGTTGTGGTCTCACAAGTTGCTTGTAGAGACGAAGAATGACATTTTTTTTATTTGATCGACAATGATCGTTTGATGAGATCAACATTCTGTTTGCTTTTTTGCAAACTTATCACATTTGCTCGAAGGTTTAAGGTAGACTGAAGTAGATCACCCGAGTCATTTTCTTCAGTTGTTCGTCGCAGTGAAATATGGATCATTGAGTATTTATGAAGGGGTTATTGTAGCAAATATGCGTCCGCCAGTGTTCACTCATTTTTTGTAGCTTGTCCAAATCAGCTTGTAGAATTTCAGGATCACTACAATTTCGCAAGGGATGATTTGTCTTGGTATTGTCAGTAAATTTTTGAGTTCAGAACTAATTTCACCCCC